>NW_023270431.1:322911-447433 GCF_011800145.1 Mirounga leonina
TCCTTCCTTCCTTCCTTCCTTCCTTCCTTCCTTCCTTCCTTCCTTCCTTCCTTCCTTCTCTCTCTCCCCCCTTCTTTCTCACTCTCTCTCTGGCTCTTTTTATTAACTCCTTTCCTTCCTTTCTATACTGTTGTCTCATCCACAATGAGTACATTCTTAATTTTAGCACACAAATTGAATCTTCTTGTGTTACTATTTTCTTGGCAAACAGGTTTTTTTTTTTTCCATATCTCTAAGTAAAATCTACCAAGTTTGTGTTGAGACTCTTCAGTAGTCACCTGGAAGGTGAAGGGATTAATAATATGTAAGCTAAAGTCTGGGTTACCAGAGATACTGATGCTTGCTGTTTAAGATTCTGCAGTTTCTCCTTGGCATAGATAGTCTGGTTCCCTGGTTTCACACATGTGAATCTGAAACCTTTAGACCAGATGCATCTTTCCTGCAGCTGAGCTACTGAACTATTACTGAAACTGCCAACTTGACCACGCAGTGTTTTTTACTGCTCTTTACCCTGTGCTTTAATTGTGACCCCCTCTTTTGGATCTGCAGGTATTTCCCTGACTTGCTGGGTTTGGTTTATATTCTACTACATAAGCTGACCCTAAATATAATTACCTCACCATTAAGAGTCATCAGGAATTTTGAGTTCCTATTGCTCTAAGAAGTGTTTCCACATCTTATAATAACTGGCTATCAGGTGACAAATTCTTTTCATTTTAACTCTGGCATTGAGACCAGGTATCAGGGCTGGGTGACTCCAATGTGAGGCCAAAGTTGAGACCAAATACTACCTTGTCCCATCCTTCTCCAGTATCATCATTTGTACCTTCTAGAATCCCAACCCAAAATGGCTACCAACAAATGATAACTTTTGGTAGATGCCAGTATTATTTTTTAAAGTAATAAGAGAAAAAAGATTTAAACGTACAAAATACTGGGAGTGCATAAGTGGGAACTCTGTAGTTTCTGCTCAATTCATTTTTATTTTTTTATTAAAGTATAGTTGAGAAAAAATATTTATAATTTAAAAAAGATTGTTTCTAAACTATATCTGATGCTATATATCACATCATAATGATTACGCAGGAGATAATGATGTTAGTACATTGGATGTGTTGATTTGTTTTAAGGATTTTATTCATTTATTTGAGAGAGAGAGCACAAGAGGCAGCACAAGAGAGAGCACGGGAGAGAGCATGAGCAGTGGGGAGGGGCCAGGAATATCATCTGTCTTCCATGATTTGGGGCCTGGTCTGAGAGAAATCCTCATACCCCTTTCTTTGTATTTTCATGTAGAATGACATTCATTAGCATGAAACTCATAGTTTTCTTCATTCCTTCACTCACTTTTGAATCCCAACTGGGAAACCTTTTAGTAAAATCTGGTCATATACAGTCAGTATATGATAGGCTTCTTTGCTTAACTTTTGACAGGGCATGAGAGTATGTATTTATTCACTCTGAATAGGAACAGAAGGACTGGATAATTCTGAGATTCATTATTTGGAAATCCACTGTTGCTATTCATATAAGCAACATGGTCTAATAAAGATGACATTAGAGGGTAAAGCAATTTCACAAAGGATACCCAGTTAATAATCAGCAGATCTAGGAATTCAATCCAGTCAATCCAGTCTATCCTGTCTGGTTCCAATGATCATCGGTGCAATGTTATACTATCTTTATATATATATAAATATATAAAATTTTTGAACTTATCCTAAAGATACAGCACAAAGAAAAAAATAGATGCTTTAGGAAAGATAAATAATGATTAAGATTAAAGTCCTCATATAGGAAAAAGGGAGTGGAGTCAGATGCACAAGTGGAGGGACTGGCCTCAGATAGGAGCTGGGCAGTTCATGCACTAGGGAGACAAGAGTGCCCAAGTATGGGGATTTTGCTAGATTTGGTGATAGAGAAATAAAAGAGTTCTCTACTGGTTGCTTCTATTTTCAAGGAAACAAGAACTGAAGTTATCTGCTGAAATAAAAGCAGGTGTTTGAGATTTGAGGAGAGAAAAAAGAATTTGAATGAATCATTTAAGAGATAGGGAAAATAAGAGAAACATGATTTCTAGGCTCTAAAGAAGAACCACCTTAGAGTTGTAAGGTAAATTAAGAGAAAGACCAATCAGTTCCGTTGTGTTTTTCTCCAGTTTTGAGTGCAGGTGTACTAGAGCAGAAAGTTGGATTTAACCTTGGTTGGGATTTGTCCAACTAATATAACGGAGGAAAGTATGTCTAAGGGACTTGAGGGTGGAAGCTAGAGAGTGATCATAAGTGATCGACCATTGACTTAAATTGGGTAAAGAGGACAGTAATGACAAGGTGCGCGATGAAAAAGTAGTAAGATAGTAGATGGAGTGGCAGTTCTAACGGGCTCAAAAAAAATTTGGGGGATGGGATACGAGAGTAAGAGATTGATAAAATGATAAAAAATATGTTGTCAGAGAGTGGTGGCTGAAACCACAAATATTGTTATAGTTAATGCTAAGCTTCAGGCTATGGCCACAGAGTTGTGTGACTGAAATCAATTTTAGGAAAAAAATATTATTGAAAGTGAGGTCAAGAAACTAAGCAGTCTAGATGTTAGATTAATTTCATATATGAAATTTGATATTTTCGAGAATTTTAACAGAAGTGGATTGGAAAAGGAAGACCATGAATCAGTTGCTAAATCTTCAATGAATGAGGGAAAGTAGGCATTTGAAAAATGGCTCAGTCGTTGAGCGTCTGCCTTTGGCTCAGGTCGTGTGTGATCCCAGCGTCCTGGAATCGAGCCCACGTTGGGCTCCCTGCTCCACGGGAAGCCTGCTTCTCCCTCTCCCACTCCCCCGCTTGTGTTCCCTCTCTCGCTGTGTTTCCCTCTGTCAAATAAATAAATAAAATCTTAAAAAAAAAAAAAAGAAAAATGCCTATACATAGAGGGATAGCAGTTGGTGTAGCATGAAACCTGATGGCAGGTGCTTCAAAGTAGCTGGTTTGATTGAGGGACAAAGATAAATATTCTGAAGGCAGCAATGAGAAGCAAGAAGCACACACCTCCAGGAAAAACATTCTCTGCTTGAGAGACCTGCATCGAAAACAGTGACCTCAGACATACACAAGTTTTCAATTAGAGCAAGAAAATGAAGGGATTGCTCAGAAAAATACTGGGTGTCCAGAGAATTTTCCTGATAACATGAACAGAATGGAATTGTTTGCAGCATGTGGGAGGGATGGAATATTGGGTCAAATTAGTGGGGGGAGGGACACTGATTACGTGTAAGTGTTTAGATGATGAAGATGGATGACCTGGGAGGATTAAACTTTTGGTGGCCAATGATATAAACATGAATATAAGCTTACTGAGATTATTCCTAACGGTTTCGTATGGCAAGATGAATAATCAGTAGTTTTATAACCTGCTTCTTGGGCTCAGTGTCCTAGGCAATTTTAGTGTATTTGATGGAAAACTACATGGTAGAAATTATCCTCACCTGATTCATCTTTCTCTGGATTATAGCTCAGATTGTTAAGTGCTTGCACCTGAAAAGAAACCCTTGCCAATAGCCAATTCCTGTTCTTTATGCTTTATTAACTTAAGTGGATAAGAATTGTAAAGAAGGATAACAGTGATATCCTTGCAAAAGAACTCCAACTCACAAATCTAAAAACTGTGGCTGCCAAGGCATTGGTATCGAAAAAAAGTTTAGCCTAAATGGGGTTCATCACAGTGTACTATGCATAATGCCAGTCATAAAATCAGACCAGAAAAGTAGAGACAAAAAAAATAAGTTCTCTACCTCATGGGTCAAATCTACCTTTTGTTTATTTCTTTTATAGGTGTGCTTCTCTCACTTCTCTGTTCTAAAGATCACATTTAAACTAAAAGAAAGATTTTAAGGAGAAGATCAAATTTGGATAGTAAGCTCATAGGAAGAGGGAAGCATGTGCTTGTTTTTTCTAGTTTACCTTTAGCCATACTCATAACTCCTACCCAACTTTCAGGATGAAGCCTAAATGTCTTCTCTAGAATGTTGCCCAAACCTTTATTGTAACATTTATCACAAGGTATTTTAATCATCTTTTAAAATGTATATGTCTATCCACTGGACAGCAAGTTCCCCAAAAGGCAGGCAGGGAATATTATTTTCCATTAGCTTTGATTCTGTGACACCTGGTATAACCTGGCAGCATGGTGTATAAAGTATATGTTGTAATCGAAGCTCTTAACACATTCTCATTTAACCTAATTACCAGATTAATCAGCAGTCTTCATTCTCTTTGTAAAGTATGTTGAATAATGCAACAACCTGTTGAACTTACTGCTCTGCCCACACAATTCTGCTTCCTAAACTACTTAATGACAGTTGGATTGATTCATTTATTTATTCATCAGATATTTATGTGCTGGACACAGTTCCACGGGAGATAAAGTAGTAAACAAAAAAGACAAAAATCCCTGTCTCAGGAAGTTTACATTCTACTATACTTAAATATTTATACAGTTTTTATAAATATTACATAAACCAATAACACATGAGTTCAAAAAAAGTGAGCTGTTTCTATTAAAAGCATGAAAACTGTAAATGAATGGGGGCATTTTTATAATAAAACAGAAGAATTCCACATTCCTTGTGGTGCAGGTATCTTTGAAATGGAGCACATACCCAAACAGGGAGTGGGAACTCTTGGGTGATTCAATATGGGTATGATTTATGCAAGGAAGATGACTTAGAACTCCATTAAAATACCTATATTGAAAGACTTGGCCTTGGCCTTGCATCAAAACCTTGATGAATGGATATGTATTCATAAGCTTAAGTTAAAATATAACATTTAAGATACAGATAGATATATATCTCTATATATAATTCCATGATGTTCTACTTTACGTATAGAATGACTATTGATATTGATTGCATCAGATGAGGGTATTTCTGTTCAGTTAATAATAGTTAATATTAACTTCGTATCCACCATGTGCCAGGTCCAATGATTAGCACCTCATATACATATCTCTTGAGTCTTCTCATAATCCTATTAATCACTCCACTTTTTAACGCAAAGAACCTGATTTTTAAAAAGCATCAAGGAATTTTCTCAAAGTCATACAGGTGTTACTGATAAAGCCAGGTAAGTTCCAAAGCCACCACTTCCTAAGACTACTCCTTTAAGTTGGAGGTCAAGCATTATTCCATCTTGAGAAGCTCCCCTGATTCTTTCCCTACTGAGTCTAGGTTAATTAATCATGTAATAGTTTAATGCCATTTTTGTTATATATACAAGCTATATATCAGAAAGGGATGTCCCAAGATTGGGAAAAGGGCCAGAACAATATCCTATGAGGATAGAGATTGGGACTCCAGTTTCATATAGTACCTCCAAGGTCATAGAGTGGCCCACAAGAGTAGAAGATGTATCTGCCTTCAGTGTGGACCCTACAGACCTGAACAGTCTACCCTGGGAATAGCAGACATAGTAAGATAAAGTCATACACGCTTCTTCATTTTCCTGGGATGTCACAGGATTCTCCTGTGATCCCACCATATTAGGGAGAGTCTTGAAAAATAATGAAGGCTTGACATTTCATTAATCTTGGTAAGTAGGTGCTAGGATGAATTAAACATTAGATAGAAAAAATAAAGAAATGTGGCACCCGAGTGTCTTGAGTAATTCCTACCTGTAACATATTTACATGTGCACAAACATATATATTTGAATATGCACATGTGAGATTTTGTGTGTATTTTCTGCAAGTGACAGAAATCTAATGTCAAATAACCAAAGACAAAAGAAGGCTTATTGGGAAAGTAGGGGCAGTTGAGGGGATTAAAAGAACAGCTGAAAGGACCAGGGCAGTTGTGGGAAAATCTGTTAATACTTAGAACCTGGATCTTGAATGCTGTCACTGCTGCTTCTGTCACTCCTTCCTTCATCTTTTCTCCTCTACAGGTAGGTCTCATTCTCTCGTGTTCTACGAAACAGGAGATAAGGTCAGCAGCAGCCTCAGGATGCTTCCTTCCAAGTTCAAGCCCGGAAAGTGAACAGAATTTCACCTCCAACCCCAGCTGAGCACTTCTCAGGCAAAGACTCCGAATGGCCTGCTAGCGACCGCTTGAAGTGACTTTAGGGGCAGGGCATTCAGGACTGGTGTCAGCTCACAGGAAGCACTTCCCCATGTGCTGATGAGTTTTGTGCAAGATGCAAGTTGAGCTGGGGTATGAAGGGGTGAGTGAGTGGTACGGGTCAGGAGGGACCGTGCTAGGGCAGCAGCAGGAAAGCAGCAATGCAAGGGATACAGGGAAGGTGACTTGGTTCAAGAGGACGGCAGGGGAAGGAGCTGTCATGTACTGAGCATCTGTGGTCTCCCGGGTGATGACTGGTATTTCATGGATCGTTCTCGTTTAATTCTCATGGATAAGTGTGGGTGCTTTCGGCTACAAGTAATAGAAATTCCAATGAAAACTGGGTTACATAGACAAGGGGTTGACTCAAATAAGTAACAGAGCTGAGTAGGATTTAGGACTGGTTGATCCAGTAGCTCAAAGATCTGCTCACTGTTCCGTGCGTGAAGAGTCTTTCAGTTCACCGTACTGTGTCCCCGCACTGAAACTGGAATGTCCACAGAATTTTACTTAGGCTTCTGTGTTCAGTTTATGTGCTAACTCCACACTGAATAATTTAAATTGAATAAAATAAAACATTCAGTCCACTCACACTAGCCGCATTTCAGGTGCTTGACAGCAAGTGTGGCTAGAGGCTGCGTGTTATATAGCACACAGGATCATTTCCATCATCACAGAAAGTTCTATGGGACAGTGCCGGTAGAGCTCCCTGAAATACTTTCATGAGACTGCTCACTTTTTTTTTTTTTTTTTTCTTTTTTTTTCTCAGTGTTAAAAGTTTTTTTTTTTTTTTTTTTGTATTATCTCCTCACTTTATCCTTTAATTGAACATTGCCCTTGGTTTTTTTTTTTCTCATTTTTTTATTATTATGTTATGTTAATCACCATACATTACATCATTAGTTTTTGATGTAGTGTTCCATGATTCATGATTTGCATATAACACCCAGTGCTCCATGCAGAACATGCCCTCTTTAATACCCATCACCAGACTAACCCATCCTCCCACGCCCTTCCCCTCTAGAACCCTCAGTTTGTTTTTCAGAGTCCATCATCTCTCATGGTTCATCTCCCCCTCCGATTTCCCCCCCTTCATTCTTCCCCTCCTGCTATCTTCTTCTTCTTCCTTCTTTTTTTTTAACATATAATGTATTATTTGTTTCAGAGGTACAGATCTGTGATTCAACAGTCTTGCACAATTCACAGCGCTCACCATAGCACATACCCTCACCAATGTCTATCACCCAGCCGCCCCATCCCTCCCACCCCCCACCACTCCAGCAACCCTCAGTTTGTTTCCTGAGATTAAGAATTCCTCATATCAGTGAGGTCATATGATACATGTCTTTCTCTGATTGACTTATTTCGCTCAGCATAACACTCTCAGTTCCATCCACGTCGTTGCAAATGGCAAGCTCTCATTCCTTTTGATGGCTGCATAATATTCCAGTGTGTGTGTGTGTGTGTGTGTGTGTGTGTATACACCACATCTTCTTTATCCGTTCATCTGTCAATGGACATCTTAGCTCTTTCCACATTTTGGCTATTGCGGACATTGCTGCTATAAACATCGGGGTGCACGTACCCCTTCAGATCCCTACATTTGTATCTTTGCAGTAAATAGCCCTTGTGTTGTTCTTTTAAATAGTTCCTGCTTATACATATCATCTGCAAAAGATACTACATTTCAAGGACAAGGAAAATTTCCATGCTGTGTGATGAATAACCACTATTGCTTTGAATTTGAGCATATTATAAAGATTTAAAATTGACATCAAATGCCCAACATGAATTACAGAAAGAAGTTTTTAATTATAATTTTATTTTAGATTAGTTTTAGATTTATAGAAAAATTACAAAAAAAAAGTACAGAGAATTCTCATATACTCATCATCTAGTTTCCCCTACTACTAATTTTATTAGTATGGTAGATTTGTTACAATCAATTAAGCAATATCTATACATTATTTTCAACCAACATCCATACTATATTCTGTTTTTTACCTAATCTTCTTTTTATGTTCCAGAATCCCATCCAGGATACCACATTACATTAAGTAGTCATATTGACTTGACTGTGACAGTTTGTCAGACTTTTTGTTTGTTTTTTTGCTTTGATGTCCTTCATCATCTTAAGGAGTATTGGCCAAGTATTTTATAGAATGTCCCTCAATTGGGATTTGCCTGGTGTTTTTCTCATAATTACAATGAAGCACATTGACCATTTAAAGGCTGATTTACAATATTTTTCAAAATAAAGAGAATGAAAAGAACAGATGTCCAAAAATTGAGATCACAATTAAAGCATTATAATCATGATTGGTGTATAGAACATGGTGTCACAAAAGTATTTCTACAGGCAATAAAGCTGAACAATTAGATAGTACTAATTGAAATCCTCAAAGGCTTGGGGTAAAGAGTGGCCCTAAGTCTTTATACAGGGAACATTCTAAACATAACATGAAGGGAAAAGATGACCAAATCTTCCATTTCAAGAAACTTTCTTCTAAAGCATCCATTTTCAAATTCTTCTGAGCAACAATTTCTGGGAGGGTAAATGAGTTCCTGCCAATATTTATAATGCAAGTAAGTTAAATATAATGATATTCTTGAGTCAAATTTTTCCAAGAAAAATGAATATGGTTTTTATTAATCAAATAATTAAAATAGTAGTTATCTTGAAACATCCATAATAGAGTTTCATAATGGGTTACACTGGTAATCATTGAATTTTTTTCCTCCTTGCCACAGATACTTCTGCTTTGAAACAGTGTGGTGTGTGTTTATGGAACCACATCAGAGGCATCAATACATGTCCTTTTAGGTCAGTTAGTACTAGCATGGTAGTTCTTAATTTTCTCAATTTATCACATTTTTGTTGTTACTACTAGGTGGAAAAATACGTACTTCAGAGGCCCACATATCCACAATAATGTGTATATTTTGATCTAAATATAAGGAGAAAATGGGTCAAAGAAGGAAAGTAAATGCAATTATGAAGAAAAGATGAAAAACATTCTAGTTTTACGTGATTTTTGTTTTACTACACTAATACTATTTTCCTCATTACTCCTCAAGTAAGCCTACTCTCAGAACCCAGACTTCTCTCTCCTTCCACTTATAAAGGAGGAAAGCTGATATTATTTTGGTACCTAATGTTGTGCACCTTCGTCCCTTTTAACTGCCTCTACAAACTCTTGGGTAGTTTTATTAATTCCAAATGAAGAAACCAAAGCTTTAAGAAATTACATAATTTGCCCATTGAGAGCTGGTAAGCGATGAAGCTCATACTAGTGTCTGGGTAATCTCAAAACTCAGGTTCTATCTACTGGTAAAACATTTCTAAAATGATTGGATTGAGTCAAACTAATTCCTAAAGTATAGATTTAGGGGCAATATAAATAGTTTCGTCTTGGATAGTTATTCTCTTGTTGAAGATTGGGGAGCAGAGAAGTTAAATTTAGGGTTGGTTGATCCAGTAGCTCAAATATCTGATACTCACTGTTCCACAAGCATGGTGTTTTAATCATTTATATTCAGTACGCCTCACAGTT
Organism: Mirounga leonina; assembly: GCF_011800145.1. Lineage (NCBI taxonomy): Eukaryota > Metazoa > Chordata > Mammalia > Carnivora > Phocidae > Mirounga > Mirounga leonina. The sequence continues at coordinate 332,578 of NW_023270431.1, forward strand.
GAGCAAGGATTCAGCTAGGGCTCCACAGCAGACCAGACAGGTTTAAGGTAAGGGTTTCCATTGTCATGAAAAAACTCCTCTCAATTCATTGAGTCACGTGCTCAACAGGGCTTGAGAAAGTTATCTAGTATAGACAGTTATCTTCAGAAAACTAATTCAACCTGAACAAAATGTGTGAGTAAATCACCATTAGGAGTCGAAGACACAAGTTGTTTTTGGCTGATCATGTAGAATCTTGGTTAAATGCTTTGACACAGTTATTCTAACCTCTTGAGTAATTTTCAAACTGAGCTCATACATTTGCCCTTGATACAAGTGATAGCTCCAGCAGGGAAAATGATCTTGATTAAAACGTGGATGTGTTTTAATCCTGTTTGTACAATGTTTGATCATGAAATACGGTTAAAATCGAGGGTAGGAATATAATTACTCCCATAATTTCAAAAGTAGGTAGAGAAATTACAAAGAAATTTTTACATGGTGTGTGGGGGTGTGTGGGGGGGTATGTGGGTGTGTGATATAGGAGCCCTGCAGAGGGTATCTGCACTTAGATAATTATAACACCCTTTGAAAGCTAGATGGTGATTTTAATGACACATGTAGAAATAGGAGTTTAAGAACATGAAGGATTTATTTAGTAAAACTCTTATTTTTGTTCCAAATTTTAAAATAATTTCATAGTCCTTCTTACCGAGGAATAAGAAAACTTATTCAAAATTTAATTGTTCCATATTTTAGAATTTCTGTGTCTCTTACATTGTACTGAACTGGCATTTTACTTGCTACAGAAAGAATTACACAAAGGAAATATTGGACCTATCGACCTTTATTATTATGGTTGACTATGAACTCCATCAAATATTATTTGGACATCTATAGGGACAAACATAATGATTATGGAGGAAAAGTTCATGATTATTTTGGCTTGTTATTCTAGCACATTTTAAGAAATTGACCTGACTGTAACTTTTCTTTGGAAGGCTTGTTGAAAAGCCCAACTGTAAGTTTTAAAACTTGGATTGAAACTTAATCTATATGGTAATAGAACTTAGAAGAATCCAAGCTCAATTCAGATGAAAACGTTAGAACATTTCTTGAAAATGGTACATCTTAATACAACCTAAGCATATAAAGAAATAAACTATCATTTAACAGTTTTCAACAAAGGGCACAATGTATAAGGAAAAGAAATAAATTTTTAGTAACAGTTGATTTAGCATACGTTTGTCCCCTTTATGCTATATTTCATCAGTGAAAAATATAAAGGATGGATTACATAATGGTTCACATACTCTTTTCTGATTCTGAGGGAAAACCTTCCAGATCTTCATTAAACACTTTTACTTTTCTTTCATGCCAAAGTCTCTGTTCCTCACATTTCACCTTCAATATAAGTTAAGTTGTAATTAAACTGCTCTTATACAGAATCTACAAAATAGCATTTGTTAAAATTGCAATGGAATTATTTCCCTTCCCACCATCTTTCCCACCACCTCCTTATCTCATAAAACCAAAACAACATGTCAAAGAGGTTATTGCCTATGTTCTCCTCCAGGATTTTGATGGATTCCTGTCTCACATTGAGGTCTTTCATCCATTTTGAGTTTATCTTTGTGTATGGTGTTAGAGAATGGTTGAGTTTCATTCTTCTGTATATAGCTGTCCAATTTTCCCAGCACCATTTATTGAAGAGACTTTTTTCCATTGCATATTTTTTCCTGCTCTGTCGAAAATTATTTGACCATAGAGTTGAGGGTCCATATCTGGGCTCTCTATTTTGTTCCATTGGTCTATAGGTTTGTTTTTGTGCCAGTACCATTCTGTCTTAGTGATCACTGCTTTGTAATATAGCTTGAAATCAGGCAATGTGATGCCCCCAGATTTGTTTTTCTTTTTCAACATTTCCTTGGTGATTCAGGGTCTTTTCTGATTCCATACAAATTTTAGGACTGCTTGTTCCAGTACTTTGAAAAATGTCATTGGAGTTTTGATCAGGATGGCATTGGAGTTTTGATCGGGATGGCATTGAAGGTATAGATTGCTCTGGGTAGCATAGACATTTTAACAATGTTTATTCTTCTGATCCATGAGCATGGAATGTTTTTCCATCTTTTTGTGTCTTCTTCAATTCCTTTCATGAGTGTTCTGTAGCTCCTAGAGTATAGATCCTTTCCCTCTTTGGTTAGGTTTATTCTGAGGTATCTTATGGTTTTTGGCACTATTGTAAATGGAATTGATTCTCTAATTTCTCTTTCTATAGTTGCATTGTTAGTGTATAAGAAAGCAACTGATTTCTGTGCATTGATTTTGTATCCTGCCACATTACTGAATTGCTGTATGAGTTCTAATAATTTGGGGATGGAGTCTTTTGGATTTTCCACATAAAGTATCATGTCATCTGTGAGGAGAGAGAGTTTGACTTCTTCTTTGCCAATTTGAATATATTTTATGTCTTTTTGTTGTCTGATTGCTGTTGCTAGGACTTCTAGTATTATGTTGAACAAGAGTGGTGAAAGTGGGCATCCTTGATGTGTTCCTGATCTTAAGGGAAAGGCTCTCATCTTTTCCCCATTGAGGATGATATTCGCTGTGGGTTTTTCATGGATTTTATGAACTTGAGGCATGTTCCCTTTATCCCTGCACTCTGAAGAGTTTTAATCAGGAAAGGATGCTGTATTTTGTCAAATGCTTTTTCTGCATCACTTGAGAGGACCATATGGTTCTTCTCTCTCCTCTTATTAATGTGTTCTATCACACTGATTGATTTGTGAATGTTGAACCATGCTTGCATCCCAGGGATAAATCCCACTTGGTTGTGGTGGATGATCCTTTTAATGTACTGTTGGATCCTATTAGCTAGGATCTTGTTGAGAATTTTGGCATCCATATTCGTCAGGGATATCAGTCTGAAATTCTCCTTTTTGATGGGGTCTTTGCCTGGTAATGCTGGCCTCATAGAATGAGTCTGGAAGCTTTCCTTCTGTTTCTATTTTTTGAAACAGCTTCAGGAGAATATGTATTATTTCTTTTTTGAATGTTTGGTAGAATCCATCTGGACTCTTGTTTTTTGGGAGGTTTTTGATCACTGCTTCAATCTGGTTACCGGTTATTGGTGTATTTAGGTTGTCAATTTCCTCCTGTTTCAGTCTTGGGAGTTTATAGGCTTCCAGGAAGGCATCCATTCCTTCTAGGTTGCTTAATTTATTGGCATATAGTTGTTGATAATAATTTCTAATAATTGTTTCTATTTCCTTGGTGTTAGTCATGATCTCTCCCCTTTCATTCATAATTTTATTAATTTGGATCCTTTCTCTTTTCTTTTGGATAAATCTGGCCAGTGGTTTATCGATCTTACTAATTCTTTCAAAGAACCAGCTTCTAGTTTCGTTGATTTGATTTAGTGTGTTTCTGGTTTCTAATTCATTGATCTCTGCTCTAATCTTAATTATTTCTCTTCTAACATGTGGCTTAGGCATCGCTGTTGCTTTTTCTCTAGTTCTTTAAGGTGTAAAGTTAGTTGGTGAATTTGGGATTTTTCTATTTTTTTGAGTGAGGTTTGGATGGCTATGTATTTCCCCCTTTGTAACCTCTTTGACATGGGCCACAGCAACTTCTTTCAAGACACGTCCCCAAAGGCTAGTGAAACAAAAGCAAAAATGAACTTTTGGGACTTCATCAAGATAAAAAGCTTCTGCACAGCAAAGGAAACAGTCAACAAAACAAAGAGGCAACCCACAGAATGGGAGAAGATATTTGCAAATGACACTACAGACAAAGCGCTGATTTCCAAGATCTATAAAGAACTTCTCAAACTCAACACCCAAAAAACAAATAATCAAGTCAGAAAATGGGCAGAAGACATGAATAGACACTTCTCAAAAGAAGATATATAAATGGCTAACAGACACATGAAAAAATGTTCAACATCACTAGCCATCAGGGTAATACAAATCAAAACCACAATGAGATACCATCTTATACCAGTTAGAATGGCAAAAATTAACAAAACAGGAAACAACAAATGTTGGAGAGGTTGTGGAGAAAGGGGAACCCCCTTACACTGTTGGTAGGAATGCAAGTTGGTACAGCCACTTTGGAAAACAGTGTGGAGGTGCCTCAAAAAAATTAAAAATAGAGCTACCCTATGACCCAGCAATTGCACTACTGGGTATTTACCCCAATGACACAGATGTAGTGAAAAGAAGGGCCATATGCACCCCAATGTTCATAGCAGCAATGTCTGTAATAGCCAAACTGTGGAAAGAGCTGAGACGCCCTTCAACAGATGAATGGATAAAGAAGATGTGGTCCATATAGAGAATGGAATATTACTCAGCCATCAGAAAGGATGAATACCCAACTTTTACATCAACATGGATGAGACTGGAGGAGATTATGCTAAGTGCAATAAGTCAAGCAGAGAAAGTCAATTATCATATGGTTTCACTTATTTGTGGAACATAGGGAATAGCATGCAGGACATTAGGAGAAGGAAGGGAAAAATGAAGGGGGGGAAATCGGAGGCGGAGACGAACCATGAGAGACTATGGACTTCGAGAAACAAACTGAGGGTTTTAGAGGGGAGGGGGGTGGAGGGATGGGTTAGCCTGGTGATGGGTATTAAGGAGGGCACGTACTGAATGGAGCACTGTTATTTGAAACATGTTATATGCAAACAATGAATCATGGATCACTACATCAAAGACTAATGAGGTGTGGTGACTAACATAACATAATAAAATTAAATTAAATTAAAAAAAATCAAAACAACACACTCACACAGAGTACCGATACATCTAAACTACAGTCTAAAGTACTATTTCTCAAACTTCAATATATCTCAACTGATTTTCAGTATAAAGCATTAGTTCTCGGACTTGGCTCTCCATTTGAATTGTCTGGCACTTTTAAAAAAATGCTGATTTCAGGGTCTCACTGTACCTGATTTGATTGGTAGAGAGGATGGTTCTGGATTTTAAAAATAAGTTTTAAAAGCACCATAGATAATTCTAACGTGCAAAAAAAGAGCCACTCGTTTCAAGTAGTAGTTCTTAATCTTCATTACACATTGGAAACTTCTAGGAATTCTTAAAAATATTGATGCCAGGTTCACACACTTCAACTTTATGTGATTAATCTGTGATGCAGCCAGAATGTGAGGAGTTTCAGGCAGCCCCCAGGTGTTTCTAATAAAATGTCAAGGCTCAAAACTACTGATTAGCATTTCATTTTTTTGTTGGGTCAGAAAAAGATCAATATAATTTTCACATCTATAAAATTTCTCACATTGAATTTTTAAATATATAAATATTGAATAAAGGAAAAATTACATAATTATAAAATTATAAAAATATAATCCAAAGAAGTTATTTTTTTTAAAGATTTTATTTATTTATTTGAGAGAGAGAGAGAATGAGAGACAGCATGAGAGGGAGGAGGGTCAGAGGGAGAAGCAGACTCCCCGCTGAGCAGGGAGCCCGACACGGGACTCGATCCCGGGACTCCAGGATCATGACCTGAGCCGAAGGCAGTCGTTTAACCAACTGAGCCACCCAGGCGCCCCCCAAAGAAGTTATTTTTAATGCAAATATGACAATTAAAGTCATCTTTGGGAGAACTTTATTACTCATAAGTAAAAATGACAGAGAAAGGGCCATTTTTGCTAGATTCACCACTTTTACAAGGAGTGTGATCAATTCTCATATATTTTCAGATGTGTAAGAGCCACCCTTAAATGTTTATTTTACTTAGAATTTTCTTAAAAACACAAACACTTGAAAACTGTGTAAACTGTCAATTGCTTAAAAGTGGAATGTAGAAAAGGAATATCTATTTAAAGACTATAACATGTATCTGAATGAAAGGTACAGTGTTGGATTTTTCTTTTAAGGAAAGACTTGATAATGCATTCAGAGAGGAGCCAGGTGTAAACTGTTAAAGATTTTTCCACACTTGAGCAATAGGTTTATATGATTCTGTTACTGTAGCTTGCTTAAGTGTTGTGTAAACACTGGATGGGTTATTTCGTATAACTTAATTTATACATGCTAATGCATAAAATATTTTTCCTGTCCAGAAACATATCCAATTGCTCGCACTCAAAAGGATTCCGTGTAGAGGACCATGTTTTCATTCTCCAGTATCAACAGGAAAATTCTCCTTTAAAAAACACTTAGAAAAAAAAAAAAAACATTTGAGGGATGTGTGTGTGTTGTATTTGATGATGGTGGGGATTTTATTTTTCTCTAAGCAGATTATTTTCCTTAATAATTGTTTCTATAATTCTACCATCTGCAAAGTAGGATATTTTGTTAGCAAGACTAATGTTAACCCATCAATGTGTACTCATGAGTGATAAAATGTGTATAAAATGGTATGACCAGTATATAATGCATGGGGAAATTAAAAACTTCTTTATTCACCATTCACTGAAAAGAAAAAAAAATTAAAGTGGAGAATGGGTCACCGGCATCAGAGTGGACATTTAATCAGTGTTGATAAAAAAGGAAACTATACAAATGCTTTTGTGTGCCTGGCAGACCAGGAGAATCAATTCTTTAAGGAGTTATCTAACCTTGAAAACTTTCTTAAAGTAATAGACTAAAATTAAAAACTACAAATCAATTAAAGGGCAGCAGGATAATTCCAATATTTTAATTAAAAAATCTATTTAAAAAACACATCTATTTGATTTTATAACTTTATTAAGAGTTTACTATATTAATTACATTAAAGTATGGGGTCTTTTTGGTTGATTTGCCTTTTGGTACATGCTGCAGTATTATCTATGCTACTAACTGGGCAAAACAGAGGTATAATTAAAACCCTGTTTCCAGTTATAGAATAGACATTTGCCTAGTTGACTGTTGAGTTAGCTCTCTGGAATAGAAATTTCCACTTGATTATAAAAGCCAATATACTGTTAATCTTGTTAAATCCATAAGGTAACTAAAATAACTATAATACAGAATAGTTAATTTATCTGTCCTTTATAGACATTGATTAATATTTGGAAAACGTCAAAGTTTCATGAATTTAACAAATTTTTTTATCACAGACACTGTGCTTGACACCAGGAATACAACAAATGAGATATGAAAGTTCAAAAAGTTTCTTCCTCAACAGGGTCACAATCCAGTGGAGTAGAGAGAACAACAGGTAACTAAAATGGAGAATGATGTCAGGAGATTCACACAAGTCTTATGGGATCACAGAGAAGAGGCATCTGTCCCAAACTGAAGGTCATGAGGATGGAGGCAAGGTAATAGGAAACATTCTTGAAGGATATGAGGCTGAGCTGGGATATTAATGAGCCTAAAGAGGCAGTACACTTGTATAGTAGAGAGGTAGCCAGTAGGTTTGAGAAATAAACATTGTAAGCAGGAGGGAGCCTGGAGGTAGGAAGGTCTAAAAAAGGAACTGAAATTAGGTGAATGGAACTGGGGCACTGAGTAGGAAGATTTGAAGGGCAGGAAATATGTTAAAAAAACAGCAGTTGAGTATGCTAGCATAAGGATAAACAAATGAAAGCTAACAAAACATTTTAAGCATTTATTGGAGGGACAGTGTTGCTGATGATATTGATGAACTTGATCATATTTGCATTTAGAAAAAATAAAGATCTGGCAGCAGATTAGAGATGGGAGAAGTTGGGGATTTGGTTAGAAAGGATGTGGTGGGAAGAGTTCCAAAATGACTCCCAGAGTCCCTCACCCTTGTGTAAACTCCTGTCTTATTTGTGGGTGAAATCTGTGACTATGATGAGACATCCCTGATGATGCTGTTTTATATGACAAAGGGATTTTACAGATGCAATTACATTTCCAAGTAATTTGATGTTAATATAGTGATACTATCCTGAGGGGGCTGGACCTAATCAAGGGAGCCCTTAAAAGGACTGAGCTTGTGACCAAAGAGATTGAGAGCCTGAGATCAATTTAATGACAGAGAAATACTCTGTGGCTTGCTTTGAGGATGAAGAGGATCACATGGCAAAGAATGTGGATGGCTTCTAAGACTAAGAGTGGCTTCTGAATGACAGTCAGCAAAGAAACAGACCTCAGTCCTACAGTCTTGAGGAACTGATTCTGGCCCAAACTATGTGTGTTTAGAAGATAATCCCAACCCTGATAGAACACAGCCAAGAGGACAATCTAATTTTATCCTTGTAAACTCCTCAGCAAAAAGCCCAGCCATGCTATGTCTATACTTCCAACCTACAGAGACATGAGCTAATAAATAAAACACTGCTACATATGTGCAAGTGATTACACAGCAACAGAAAAGTAATTCAAAGGAGATACATGATTCAAAGAGGAAAATAAATTTATGTTAAACCTTAAAATACAGAGCCACTTAGAATTATCTTGTGGCAGTTTATCATGAAAAATTAGTCACATTGCCCATTTAAAAACAAAACGACAAAAATTTATTCAAAATGTTCAATTGTTTACTACATTTTGGGCTATTTTTATAATTGATTCATGTTTAATATTGAGGATTATCAAAATTTCCCCCTAGGTTTATTGGGAAATAATTGGCATACATCACTGTGTAAGTTGAAGGCATCCCACATGATGGCTTGATTTCCCTGTATTGTGAAATGATTGCCAAATAGGTTCGGCTAACACCCATCTTCTCATATAGATAAAACAAAAAGAAAAGAAAGAAAAAAAGGAAAAAAATATTTTCCTTGTGATGAGAACTCTTAGAATTTATCCTCTTACCTTTCCTCTCTATCCTACAACAGCATTAGCTATAGTCCTCTTGTAGTACATGACACCTCTAATACTGATTTATCTTATAACTGGAAGGTTATACCTTTCCACCACCTTCCTCCAATTATCAAAGTTAGTAATAATCATGTAGTATCAGCCATTCTCTCCCCCAATCAACCAAACTCCCCTCCCTCAAAAACGTTCCTAACTCTATCAAAACCTTTATGATCTTCAGCCCAAGGATCTGGATTACTTATCACTATTCCTGTTTTTATAGTTTTTAAAAAAACAATCTTTTCCACCCCTAGTATGAAAAGCTTTTTCCAGAAAGTCTATCATTATGAAATACTTTGAAAGGTAATACTTATCTTAAATTTCACTATGTAATGGTAAATTTGAGTCTTTAGTTTGAGATGGGTCCTATTCTTCACTTTGCCACCATCATCAAACTCATTTCCACTGGAAATGCAAGCAAAATGGGATCAAAAGCCCCACAGAATTTGACCTCTAGAGAGAGATTACCTTTCCTAATCTCTGCTTATATTTATTATTTTATAAACATTAATATTTATTAATATTATGTGGAAGTTATATGTAAGGTACTCATAATAATTTATATAGGTTGAAAAGCAATATGAAGTGTTTCTATCTTGTAATATGTGAAGCTACTTACTAAAACATTATAAAAATTCCATTAAATAATAGCATCTAAAGATATATTCCTTTTTTTTTTTTTTTGAGAGAAAGAGAGAGAGAGAAAGAGGGAGAGGGAGAGAGAGAATCTTAAGCAGGCTCCAGGCCTAGCATGGAGCTAACCCGGGGCTTGATCTCATGACCTTGAGATCATGACCTGAGCTGAAACCAAGAGTCAGACGCTTAACCTACTGAGCTGCCCAGGCGCCCCTGAGGATATATCCTAATATTTATATTCTGGTGATGGTCTATAGAGCAATTATTTATTGATACGTACATTTCTTGACTATGTCTAAATTAATATTACCCTCCTATTCTGTTCTAAGATGGGAGATGAAAAACAAAAAGAACATGCTGTTTCTTGAGTTTTCTTTATAATAAAAACATTTTCTTCCCTGTTAGTTTTTGTTATCGTTAGATAATTTCCATTCTATGCCAAATACTTTGTTCCATTTGGTCCTTACCAACAAGTTAAATTTTTTAAAAGTGTAGCATGCACTTTAATTTCATGCCAAATAAGGTTTATTCTCTGAAAATATCAGACAGACAGTTTTATACATGAGAAATAATGTCATCATTGGAATTTATTGTCTAATGGAGGATATGTTAGGCAAGATATTTGGAACTAAGTAATAAAAATATTTTAAAAATCTGGAAGTGTGATATTTAAATATGTGATTAAGTATCACTTTTAGTATTCTTTTTCCTTTTGAGAAGAATGTGCTTTTAGTTTGTTACTTTGGTCACTATAATTCATTTTATCAATAAGCTGTCACTGCATTTAAACATCTGGAAACCATCACACTAAACAATGGCCAACGCTCATAACCAATTAGTGAACGTTTATTGTGAAGGATAAACATTAGGAATATGATCCTAACTTTATTATAATAATTTTGTGATAGAAAATATTCAGCTCAGATCCTTAGATCATGCTGCATAAGAATTATTATTGTCACCCTTTTGAAACTTTAAACATCAATCATGTTATTCAATAACTCAATTCATATGGATTTTTTAATATTCGAAATGATGTCTAACAATGACCGCTCCACCCTCCAAAGTAGGAATAATATGGTAAGACTATAACAACTTTACCCAGAAATCTTGAGTGAGATACTCCATGTAATTAATTTCTAAAATTTTGGCCTTAATACTTCAAGAAATTACTTGAAAGAAGAGAGCCTTTTAACTGCTCTCAACAGAATTCCATTCTACTTTTATCTCCGGAGAGGATTTCCCTATAATTCTAGCATTTCAGCCAGATTGTTTGCACAAGGCTGAGCAGAAATAACATATATTTTTACATCAGCATATTTAATATCACAGGTTCTTCAATGTACTGACACAATGTTGGCAGTATTAACAATACAGACATCATTAGCTTTCCAAAAGATCCATAATTGAAAAGTCAGACTGCTGAAAAATGTCACCTTGTATGTACTATGCTAAGGGAATAAAGCTTTGCCTAAGTCCTTGAAAGGGCAAATAAAGACTCAATTATGGCTTGCTTTAAATCCATAGGCACTAAATTCTATTAGCCTTAGAGTGCTCTCTGGAATTTCCTTCTCCAAAGAACTATTTCTCCTAAATTTGCAAAAGCAGTTCAATCTCCATCCCACCTGCTCCTTATGTTCTAGCCAAGTTAGAAAGCTACAAAGATATACACAGTAGATTTGAAAATTGTATGTTTCAATATGTTAAGGTACCAAGTATAAAGTTTTTGTGAGTCTGGGAAGAAAAATGACATTTTGTAGATTTATTTGTTTACTAGAAGGAGAATTCTTGGCAGAATGTATCCAATTACTTTGCCAACTCAAGTTATGAATGATGTTTAAAATTCAATTTTCATTTCATATTTTATATTTAAATTAAAATTATAAATTTAAAAATTGGTTCTGGGGGGATTGCTTTTAGGTTAAAATTTTAGTTCTTGTTTCCTTTTCCTTACTCTCTTTTCCTCTCTACATTCCTCTTTTCTTCGCTTCTTTTACTGATGTTGCATGCTCTCACGGAAAAAAAACAACAAAGGCCTTTGAAATTTAGAAAAATAGACTGAAACACCATGGATTCACTTAAGCTCTTCCACATAAGCTCTGTAGGTGCTCCAATTTAGAGAACTTTGGCCAAAACCTGAGTTGCTGTTTTGGTTCCATGAGGCAAGTGTGATCTTGACCATGAGGTGAGTCTGTACAGGGATGGGACCAAGTCCACTCATAGACCAGATCAATAATATGTTTAAAGGAGGGAGTTGAAATGGTCTATATGCTATTGATTTCACTTTAGAAGACACAAATGTTGACTTTTGAAAGTCACATCTCCACATCTTTTTTTCACCAAGGCTTTTTTTTAAAGTGTAACTAAAGTCCGGGAGTGATGGTGTAAGTATGAGTTTAAGTATTATGAATCTTTCCCTGGCGCTGAATACCTAAGGGACATTCTAAAGAAAAATCAGAAGACATTAGTAGAATGTTTAGTCTTTTTCTGAATTGTATATATAGATGAATTCAATCAATCCTTGAATTCAACTAACCCTTGAACCCCACCACTTTGGATACAACTAACAAATAATGTGAACAAAAATCTGTGGAGTAAGACTGCAGAGGTTTGAATCCCAGTTCTCCTCCTTATTAGCTGTTTATGTGGTTGACTCCCCAAACATCGTACTTCCTTTTCCCCCATCTGCGAAAAGGAGGTAACGATAATTCCTATCTCCTGCGTTTGTTCTGAGGATTAAATGAGAAATTTTAATCTAAAGCAGTGGTTCTCAAACAGGGGCGATTCTCCTGCCCTCTCCCCAAGTGACTCTGACCTTGTCTAGAAGCACCTGTTGGTCATAAGTGCGGGGAGGGGTGCAGCCAGCCTCTTGTGGATGGAGGCCAAGAATGTTGCCATACAGCCTACAGTTCACAGCGGCTCACAACAAATTATCCCACCCAACATGCCGACGGAGCCGACGTTCAGACACCCTGATCTGAATCACTTGAAACAGTTCCTGATGTGAACATTTTTTTAAAAGTACTAAATCTTAATTGAAATACATTAAAGTTTACTTTAATGCCCCTGATTGTATACAATTTTTTCCATCATTTTTTATTTTTCCATTGTGTCTGTACTTCATATTTTCCTTTGGGAGTTAAATCTACCAGAGCCTGCAATTTCTTACAGCAGATGATTTCAGAGTGAAATAATTCAAATATTTTTTATTTTGCCCCTGAGAAATGCATTCACAGGAGACTTGAATGGATGTAAGCCTAAGAACATCCACCCTCTGGCTTCTGCCCTAATTCCCCGTACTACATATATATGCTTCACAACAATGAGAAAGAGAAGCGAAGCGTATGTTAGACAAATTTAATTTTGCACTCTCCTTATTTATATACACATTCAGAAATGAGAAATCCGGGAGAGAGGAGGATAGAAGGAAATGGTCATACACCCAGTAAATTCACCTGAGTTACATTGAAAAGATGGCTAAAAAAAAGATATGCAGGGTGCCTGGGTGGCCCAGTGGTTAAGAGTCTGCCTTCGGCTCAGGTCATGATCCCAGGGTCCTGGGATCGAGCCCTGCACCGGGCTCCCTGCTCCGCGGGGAGCCTGCTTCTCCCTCTCCCACTCCCCCTGCTTGTGTTCCCTCTCTTGCTGTGTCTCTCTCTGTCCAATAAATAAATAAAATCTTAAAAAAAAAAAAAAAAAGATATGCATCCTTCGTATCCAGTACTTTACTTTTTAGGTGAAATGTTATGGCCATTAGGCTTCTTGACTGCAAGTAACAGAAATGGTCTTTCGTCTGAGCAGAGGGAAACCTAGTAGAAGCCTGTCTGATAACTTGCACAGAAGATGGGGACGTCAGGGAAAGGAGCAGAAGGAAGGCAAGAGAGGGAGCAGGAAAACAAGGCTCTCATCCCCGGAGTGGTCTGGTTGGACTGCCGCCCCCCTCCCCCGCACTGCTGCCCCGGACGGGGCTTTCTGAGGACAGGTGAGGTCACAGCTGCTGCATTCCCAATGGCACAGGTAACCTTTGGTCGTGCTGTCAAGATGATAAAGCTCCTACTAGGTCAAATGCTCAAGCTGTAACCACCAGAGACAAGAAGATGGAGCATCTGGCCATGAGGCTTCTAGAATAGGAGGTGGGAGAAAATTGTGATGTGCACGCTTTTAATAGAGAAGTTAGGTATTTCGAAAGAGCCAATCTGAACTTCTGGGGTTTCCAGATGTAGTTACAGTGCTACTTTTGGGGGGTATCATTCAGTATTCAGTGATGGCCAATTCATTAACTGTGTTCCTGAAGAAGGGAGGACTTTCTCAAAGACTGTATGAAGGAGTTGTGGTTTGCATTGATTGTATTTTTAAATTAAAGGTTTTCCATTTGAGCATTTTTTTTTTTTTTGTCACTTGTAAGTCCGTAAACATGGGCCAACATTTTTTTCCCCCCCAAAGGACTTAGATTCTTTGTTAAATAGGAATTTTACATTGGGTGAAACGTTGGCAGAGTTTGACTAACCGCTCAAAGACAGAGCCTGCACATGCTGCTGACTCAGAGAAGTAAAAGGAAAGAGGCCCAGAAGACAACACTAAAATGTTATTTTCCTTTGCCATGTAATCTCAGTTTATAAGAGCTTATATTAAAGTTTTTCACCAACTGTAACGTTTATGCAGTACACTGCTAACAGATGTAATTGTTGGACAGATAACACACTCATAAGCCTTTTTTTTTTTTTAACTTGAAACTGTGTCTCCAAGCCATGGTAGCTGTGATGATAGCCAAGGGTGTACACACCTATCATTATTAGTCTCCTAGGTAATGTTAAAATGACCTTTACACAATTTTTAGTTGAATTTGGCACGAGTAACCAAAGGCTAGTATTTAGATTGCAGTTCCAGAGGGCAACTGTCCTGGATAGGTGATTACCAGTTCCTCTTAGAAGAAAAACAATAGAATTACAGTTTTGTCCAGTGGGAATGGAGGGGAAAGATATGGTTTTGACATACAAAGTCTAGCTTATAGAGTCCTTCAGTTGGATTTCTTCATCATTTTGTGTTTTGAAAATTTCCTAATGGCTGGAAGCATCCTATACTTATTATCAGTGTAATAATGTTTATTATATCCATGGCAAACTATCTCTGGTTCTCCATAACTAATTAGACATTTTACCAGTTATAGGCTCTTGATATCATACCTTTTCCTCAGTTATATTGCCTTAAAAATTTTATATTTATTTCGTATTTTCTTGCTTAATTAGTTCAGCACCTGATAGATTAAATTATTTCCCTGTTGCTTCTATGACTCCCCAATCATGGTGACTTGTTTCTTTGTATAGCTGGCATTAAATCTAGTTGCTAGCTATAATCTCTAAAATTCCTGTGCTACTAGATTAAGGATCTCCAGAGAAGGATTGAAGTAGCCCCTGCTAGTACTGAAAGATGCTAACAGCCTAGAACTTTTATTTCTCAACTTGAGGGATCCCATACTTATTCAGGTAGTATAATTGATGAGGGCCTATGTTTATCATGTTCAGGAAATACTATTTTTAACCCCATCCAGAGTCATAGCAGAGATACACATTTGATCGATGGTCTTGTGGATTTCACCTTTATTCATTATATAATGAATAATGAAACATTATGTTGCTTAGTGCTTTTTCCTTTGAATTTTACCTTGTCTAAGATTGTGGCTCCTCGTTTATTTTTGGTGTTCATGTGTCTGCTACACATTTCCCATTCATTATTTTCAATCTCTCTGAGTCAGTTTGTTTTAGGAGATTCTTTAGGACACCCTATATAGATGAATATTTATAATGATCCAAATGGGAGTGGTTTCATCTTGATAAGTGAGTCTGTCCATTCATGGTTTTTAAAATCAAACCATTTTCATCTTAGTTCTATTCCAAATATATGATTATTTTATTTATAGGGTTTTCAAACAATCTCATTAGATATTTTATAACCCTCTTATTTGTTGTTTTTGCTGTGTGTGTGCGCGCGCGTGCTGTGCTTTGTGTCTTTTTTTTTTTTTTTTTTTTTTGATGTTTACTTTTAAAACCAGCAGTGAATCAAGGCTTTGTGGGACCTAAAGCTTATACAACTCGGGGAGAACTTCTTTAAGAAAAAGAATACAAAGTAATGAAACAAAATTAACTAGGCAAGTGAACATTTCTTTAGAACTAGAAAAGAATCAAAACAAAATGTAAGAGTCTGTCAAAAGAAGGGCCTTGAAGCTTAAGCTTCATTACCTTCCTAGTAAATACACAAGAGTTTATTACTTATCTTTTAAAATAATTTTTGAAATTGGGGTAAAATAGACAAAACATAAAATTTACCATTTTAACCATTTTTAAGTGTATAGCCCATGGCCTGAAGTACGTTCACATTATGCAACCATCACCGCCATCCATCTCCAGCACATTGTTCATCTTCCTGAGCTGAAACTCCACACCCATTAAACACCAACTTCCCTCCCCTCAGCCCGTAGCAGCCACCATTAGACTCCCCCTCTCTTATCAATTTGACTACTCCAGGTACCTCGGATGAGTGGAATCACACAGTATTTGTCAGTCTGTGACTGCCTTATTTCACTTAGCGTACTCTCTCCAAAGTTCATCCGGGTTGTAGCACATGTCAGAATTTCCTTCCTTTTCAAGGTTGAATAATTACTCTTTTAGGGACAGACTAATTCTTTTGTTTTTTATGCAATGTTTATTGACCCCCTCCCATAAACAATGATGTAATTATACATCGATTTTTCTTCTTTTTCCTTTCTTCCACCACTTCACTTTAGTTGGTTATGCTATTTACCTTTGATTTTATACTTTTATTATATAGTTTTTCTTAAAAAATGAATGATCTTTTTGGGTTCATAGCTTTAAAAATGAGAAAATTCATGAAAAGCCTATGGCTTTCTCATTCCCCTTTCTTACTGAATACTATTATTTATATCATTTTGGCTTTGTCCGATTTACAATACGGATACTCTTTTCTGTAAGCATCATTACTTGATTTATTTGTGTTTAATACTGTGCATGATCCATTTACTATTGTTTCTCAATTCATATCTTGGTTGACTAAAGTTGATTTGCAAGTAATTCTAGAAGAAAGTTTCCTTAGAACAATGATCCCCAGGCGAGCCTGCATGGCTCAGTTTGTTAAGCGTCTGACTCTTGATTTCAGCCCAGGTCATGATCTCAGAGTCACGAGATCTACCTGCATCAGGCTCTGTGCTCAGCAGGGAGTCTGCTTGAGATTCTCTCTTCCTTTCCCTCTGCCCCTCCCCGCTACTCACTCGCTATCTCTCATGTCAATAAATCTTTTTTAAAAAAGAACAATGTTCCTTGAGTTCCTATATGCTCAAAATATTTTTTGTTTCTTTGATATGTGCATATACATTGGCTTTGTGTACACTTATTTCCATAAGTTATTTGCGGCATTGTTTGACTACTTTCTAGTCTTAAATGTTGGAGAAATATGAGGTCAGCCCGATTATTTCCTCTTATGGAAGTCTTGATTTTAATTTTCTTTTCAGCCTGACTATAGGCAACTTTCCTCAGGAATTCTCTATTTTTCTAGATCAATATGTAGATCTGTTCTTCTTTGATTCATTTATAATTTTCTCAACTTCATTTTAACTTTTTTTCTGATATATTATTTCAGTTATTTTTCTTCTGGAATACAAATTTTGCTTATTTGAATCTTCTTTGAAATACATATGCATCACTTTTTGGGTAATCCTTTGTAATTTTTAATTTCTATCTCCTTTTTTTCTCGTGTTACTTTGTTTGGGCTCCTTTTTATTCACTTTATTACGGCTACCTGAGGGTTTTTTTCTCGGAGTACATATTTGCCGAAATTGCATATAGGCAAGGGCCAGGACCATATTACCGTATTGCAAGGCAAGTAGGTATTTTTCTGCTACCCTAAAGTTGTTTATACAAATGAGTTCCCTTGGTCATTTCCTCCCTCGCACCCCCTTAGTCCTGTCAACTGAGATTGACAGTTGTGGGGTTGCCTAGGAGTCAGTCTCTCTGATTCCCACAAGCTTCAGCAACAGACAGCTTCCTGCAAATATGGCTCGAATGTGTGTTTTATTGTTGAGTCTCATCTTGGTTTCTCCAAAATTGGAGAATATACAGCTTCTTTAGACAACATATGCCAAGGGGCTTTTTAAAAAATGATATAAATGCAGCTGTAGGCCCCCTTTTTTGACATCTTCCCGCACTCCTGTGTCTTACCTTTGCACTCAGGTTTGGAAAAAGTCGTACTGGAGCCATTTATGTTGCATTTAGACTTTGCAAGAGGTTCAACACATAATCTAAGGTGATTTCCATAGTAATTGAAAAACATGTGGTTATTATGGATAGTTGGCATCATTATGAATATAACTATTATTATTTTACATTTAATGATAGTTTTCTTCTAAAAAGTGAAAGGTGCTTAATAGAGTAATTTGCCACCATTATTCAAATAAAACCATGCTGGGAAGTAAATACTGAAACTGTCCATTGGCTGTGGCTAGGAAGACCTCCCGACTTTGCATCTGTTAGTGCTTATGAAAATAGAAATGCCAATGGTTCCTTTGTCTCTTTCCACTAATTTCCGATATGTATTGTGAAATAAGGAACCACAATAAGGGGTGACAGAAGAGATTCCACACTTTTTTATGGAGTGCTAGAAAAAGAAGAAACCATGCAGAAGAATGTATTGATGTGTTTTCCAATACACTGATGTATTTTGATCCAAACACAATCACACTTCATAGAAGCATCTCTCTAGTCAAAAAGGACAATTTCATAAATTTATGAAAATATTTGTTAAGAGTATACTTTTACTTCTTTAATGAACATTGTATTTTGGAATAATTTCAGATTTGCAGAAAAGTTGCAAAGATCATACTCCTGTGAACCCCCCTCAGCCAATTTCCCCACTGGTGAACATCTTACATGTTTATAGTACATTTGTCAAAACTAAGGTACTGACATTGGCACATGACTGTTCACCTCTTGTCCAAAGTCCAGACTTTATTCAAATTCCATTTCTTTGTCAAGTATCCCCCGTCTATCTGGTCTGTGAGCATTTCTCAGGTGGTGGTGGTGGTGTTTTTGTTTTTTAATGAATTCCTTGAGGAGAATGGCTAGATGTCCTATAGAATGTCCCCTACCCTGAGGTTCTTGTATGCTTTTCTCATGATTAGAACGGAGTTACATGTTTAAAACAATACCAGCAAAGTGAAGTACCATTCTTACATCATATCAGGTGTTAACATGTTATTCACATGAAATCACTAGCAATGTTAACCTTTATTATTTGGTTAAGGTCATGTTTGCCAAGTTTCTTCACGAAGAAGTTACTATTCTGCCTATTCCTTACTCTATCCTTTGGAAGTAAGTCACTAAGTCTAGCCCACTCTCCAGGATAGAGGGAGACATGGGAATTAAGCACCAGAGGGGAGAACCTATACAGATTATTTGGAATTCTTCTGTGAGGAAGATGTCTCTTTTCTTCTTCACCTCTCAATAGTTTATTTATAAAAATATGGAGTTGTTTATATTTATTTTCTACTTTGGTTTATAATCCAATGCTACATTATTTATTTTACTGCTTAATTTTTTAAAAAAATATTCTATTGTGTGAATATACCATGATTTGTTTGTCCCCTCACCTCTTGCTGGACATTAGTTAGGGATGCACCCAGTTTTTGACTATTATGAATAAAACTGCTTTGAATATTTTATGCAAATGTTTTTGTAGGGACATACATTTTCATTTTTTTTAGGTACCAACCCAGGAGCAGAACTGCTGGGCCATGGTAATTCTATGTTTAACCATGTGAAGATCTGCCAGACTTATTTCTAAGGTGACTGTAACATTTACATTCCTTCTAGCAATGTATGGAGGTTTTGATTTCTCTATATCTCCACGGAAAATTTTTGTTATCTAACTTTTTGATGACTGTCATCCCAGTCAGTTTGAAATGGTATCTCTTTGTGGTTTTGATTTGCATTTCCCTGCTGGCTAATGGTGAACATATCTGCATGTGCTTATTGGCCCCTTCAATATCTTCTTTTGAGAAATGTCTATTCAAATCTTTTGCCCATTTTTAAACTGAGCTATTTGTCTTTTTATTATTGAGGCATAATTGTTCTTCATATGTTCTTAATACAAGTCTCTTATCAGATAAATAATTTGCAAAAATTTTCCCCACGTGGTTGTCTTTTCACTTTGATGGTCATAGATTTCTCCCTTTTCTCTTGTTCTATATAAAATCAGTCCCTCTGGCCAAGGAGCAAAGCTTTGAGTCTTTATGGCCTATTTTTCTCCTGGAAAAATCCCCTGTGTCATTGCACCTGAACTAGAGACAAGGAGCTGCTTTCCAAGAAGTGACACCCAATTCTAAGAGTGGACACTGGTGGGCTGCTTTTCTTGTCTTGCCATCCTGGTGTGGAGCTGGGGCAGTGACAATAACGTGCCGGTGACCTTGGGCCGCCATCACCCCTCCAATGACCTCTGTTCTTCCTCCCTGATACTAGAAAAAGGGTCAGGCTGAAAGCATTTGTGGTGGGGTAGTGGGATGGAATCCATCGCACTAATCGTGTGCCCTAACGGGCTATTCCTCTTACCTGAAGAGCAGGGAGCCGTGGTCTTAGGAACATCAGAGGAGAAACTTCTCCTTTGCCACTTGCTCAGGAAGAATCATTGTCTCACTTCCAACGGGCTCCCTGTTGACAAGAAGGCACATGATAACTGAGACAGAACAACAAGGTTGAAAATGTACTGGTCAACAGTTACAAAACTAGAAGATAAAAGGAATTTAAATCAGTAAATTTTCAAATGATGTTGCAGTAAGTTTGCATCATGAATATGCCAGCAGTGATTACGAGTTTAATTGCTCCCTCCTCAGGTGAGAGGCGGATCCGAAGAACAGGGACTCCCTGCACCTCTTCACCTCCTGCTGTTTCCCAAGAACTTGCTAGGGAGCCACGGCCCCTTCTGTGGCCTTCCTGGGGCTCCTGCAGAAGGTGTCCACACCGCCTGGGTCAACGGTGGTGTGCAGGTCCAGAAGAGTCACAGCGACTCACAGGTTTCTCTCATCTGACCAGTGCCTTGACTTATTTCTTCCTTCCTACTGAAGTAAGGAACACACTCCTCTTGCAAGATAATGGGTCCCATAGTGGAGGCCCACGTAGTGTAGAGAGGAAAAGGAAGCTAACAAGTAATGCTGCCAGAGATGAGGGGTGTTCATCTGGGTCACGTCCCCTCCCAGCACGTTGGAACTAGAGATCCCAGAGAGCAGCTGAGGAGGCAGCAAACCAAAGGGGCTCCGTGGGTATCTCCACTAGGAGCGACGAGGAGCTGTCCCCAGAATCTTCAACGGGGTCCTCAGGTCTCATCTCATTGCCAAACTGCCCAATGACGAGACCAAAACAATGTAGCAATGGGTTTGATGTCCTTTATTCAAAAGGAAGCAATCCAGGGGTTGGGAGAGCACAGTGCCTCACAAGCCATGGAGTTTGTGGAGCACTCTTTCTGAGGGGTTTTGGGCAAGAGAGTATTTACTGGAGCATTAGAAGGGGCAACTCAGAAACAGGGCATGAATCTGGTTGGTTGCTTAAATTGTTGCATTGGCCATTGGGATCTTTGGGGCTGGCTCTTTGGTCTCTGCCTTATTATCTCCATCTTTTCATTTTGTTTTTGAGCACTTCCTTACTTTCTGATACCACAACATGATCCAGGCTCATCTTGTATTTTTCCTGCCTCAACCCTAGAATCAGCCATAACTGATGTTTTTAGAAAAACGCGGTAGGTAAATGCTGAGATCTGGGCACTGGGTGTGCTTGTTGCCATTGGGGTATCTATCTGTCTATTATCTCTCTCATCATCTATCTCTACCTCTATAAATATAATATATATAAAATATAAGTAAATATATATATGGGTTTGGGCGATATATACATAAAGTTAAACCTGAGTTCAGACTGATATTTCCAACTCTGGTCCAGGACCACAGGATTCATTCTAGCCTTCCTTTCTGGTTTATCTATAATTTCTCTGTCTGACCTTGAGAAACCTGGCTCACCCCTCCACCATCCCTTTACTTATTTATTTAACCTCAGTGTGTCTATATAAACAAGTTGAAGAATATTAGCCCATACATCCCCATGAGGAACAAATTTACCAACTAAAGCACAGCTATGGCCAGTGCCTTTTGTTTTTATCCCTAAAATGCAAGCTAAAACATGATTTTCCAAACTTAGTTCCAAAGTCAGCTCCCTTTTTCTCTCCACCCTTTTCAGTAAGATTATGCCATGCGTCTGTAATACAGTGAGATTCATTTGTCACAGTCTTCCTCGTATAGGTCACCCCTCCGTCCTACTAGATGTTCCTCATTTTTTTCCCTCTACACTAAAATTCACTCTTTGTGATGCAACGTTCTATAGGTTTTGAAAAATGAAAATGACCGTGTACCCGTCGTCCTAACACTGTAGAGAAGTTTCCTTGTATATACAGGAGTCCCATGACTAGTCAACCACTCCCTGGTTCCTTAGTGCAACGGCTAATCTGTTTTCCATCCCTATAGCTTTTGCCTTTTCAGTGCCATATAAATGGAATCATACGTAGCCTTTTGGATCTGGCTTCCTTCACTTAGTAAAATGCACTTAGGATTCATTCATGTAATTGCGTGAACTAACAGCTTGTTTCTTTTTATTACTAAATCGTATCACATTGTATGGACATTCCGCAGTTTCTCTACCTCCTCCCCCACCTTCCGAGGACATCCTGGTTGTTTCTAGTTTTAATGATTGTGAATAAAACTGCTACAAGCATTCATATACGGGTTCTTATGTGACCATACATACTCAAATCTCTTGAACGCCGGAGAGTATGCTTGTCTGTGTTTTGCTTTATAAGATACCGCCCAACTGTCTTTCAAAGCAGTCGTACCATTTCGCATTCTTGCCAGCAATGCAGGAGAGCGCCCGCTGCTCTGCGTCGCCAGCCTTTGTTACTGGGAGGGTTTGGAAAACACTTAGCCATTACAAAATTAGGGATTAGGTTGTAATACATTAAATTAAGGGGCCCGGGGATTAGACGGTAATAGGTATAAATGGCAATTTCCTGATTTGGTGATTGCTTTGTAGCTACATGGAAAAATGCCCTTGTTTAGGAGATAAAATGTGGGAGTGATTTTTAGGAGTGATCGGCTCATCAACTCGGCAACTTACTCTCAGGTCGTTCTGCACTTGTAATTTTTCTGTCTGAGAATATTTCAAAATAAAAATGTTTGAAAAAGTGCAAAAAAAAATCTTTAGCCATTCTAAAAAGCGTGCAGTGATATCTCATTATGGTTTTAATTCACATTTGCCACGATGACAAATGATACATTTTTTATATATATTTATCTTCTGTTTGTATAGCTTTGGTGAAGTGTTTGTTTGGATCTTCTATGCTTTAATGAGTTGTTTATTCTTTTGTTGAGTTCTAAGAGTTCTTTATATATTCTGTATGAAATTATTAGATATGTGATTTACAAATATTTTCTGTCTCTGATTTTTTAAGAGAGGGAGGGAAAGAGAGAGCGAGCAGGAGACAGGGTGCAGAGGGAGAGGGGAAAGAGAGAACCTTAAGGAGGCTCCATGCCCAGTGCAGGGGTGGGGGGTGGGGTGCTGACGCAAGGCTGGATCTCATGACCCTGAGGTCATTACCCGAATTGAAATCAAGAGTCAGAAGCTTAACCAGCTGAACCACCCAGGCACCCCTATCTCTGATTCTTTTAACAGTGCCTTTCTCTGAGAAAAAGTTCTTACTTTTGACGAAGTGTAGCTTATTTTTTTCTTTCATGGAGCATGCTTTGGTATTGAGTACTTTTAATTTTAAACTACTCTGACCATATCAATCTTTAGCGTTGAGCTTGCCTGCCAGTAGGGATGCCTCCCTCGCTGGCTTACCTTATGATCAACGTTCATCTCCCAATCTACGTTAACAGAGGGACATTTTGGTTTGGTCTTCTGCATTTGGTTAATAGGATTCAGTCTCCAGGATTTCCTGTAATCTGAACCAGAGACTTGTAGTTCACTGCTCTCGTCCAGACCTCTCCCTTTCTTGCCACACTAGATATGAGCATTGCCCAATGATCTTCCTAATACAGCCAGCTGGATTCTTCTTGAAATCACAAGCTAACACGTGCTCTCCAAGCACAACTTTTACTCATCTGTAACTGAGAGGGCACTGGTCTCAATGATCTCTGAGGGATCTCTCAGAATTAATTTTTTATGACTTGCTCCCTGTGAGGCATTTGTCAAACTGTACAGTACTCATTATCTATAAGAACATCCTACCTTATTCTAGTCACTTCTCGTTGTGAACACGGGCATATTGCTCAGCTTAGCTTAAGAAAAAATGGAATTTCTTTATGATCATGACTGGGAAGAGTAATGAAAGAGCTAAAAATAAAATCGAAAGAAGTAAGAACTGGAGCTTAGAGATTGGAATTGGGCAAGCAATGCTATCAGCTCCCTCTCAATCTTCTCTCAGACAGACCATCTCCACAGAGCAGACACTAGGTCTCCGATGGCCTCATGTCTACATATATACAACCTTCCATCTCAGAGGAAGCCAGAGCTACCCTCGTTCACTTCCTATTTAGAAAATTTCAGGAAAGTTCTCTGGACTGAACATGTTCATCTTTTAGAATAATCACTGTGTCCAAGAGATGCAGTATGGCCTCTGACCCAGCTTACATCACTTGGTTAATCTAAAACCCTGGGGGAAACAAAGAAGCACCATGATTGGCAGCTCCAACATGACTCCACACAGAAAGGGAGGCAGTTCCTACATTTCCGGTTCACTCAAGGATGACGATCACAAGAATTCTGGGTCGCTCAAAATGATTGCTATAATAATAATTATTATTATTATTACTGCTACTATTACTTCTGCTACTACTATTGCTTCTAATATACATTACTATGTGTGCTAGGCAGCCATGAGTGGGTTCTAGTGGATTGTAAAAGCTGATCCTTTTATAGAACTTTGTATTTGGTAAGCACTTTATACTTGCCAAGTTTTACATAAATTAGCTTTTATTTTCCTCACAGTGACAGGATCAGGTAGGTATTATTATTATTGTTGTTATTTTTATAATTATTATTCTTAGTTTACAAATAAGCTTGAGAAAATTATTTCCCCCAATCACGCAAGCCAAGGCATCATGTTCAACTCTGGATTTTCACTTGAGGAACTAGAAAAGAGGAATGATATTTTTCTCTAGACTTGGAGGTCGTAGGATATAAGACTGGACCTACAATAACCATCTTTTCTTTCTGAATAAAAGAACTTCTCTGAGAATTGATAAAACACAGAAGGAAGCAGAGTGAGTAGTCAGAAAGAAACAGTGTCATAAAGACTTCATTTGAATCCCTAGATCTACAGCCAGACTGTCATTGGAGTTTAAGTTCCATAAACCAATAAGTTACATTTTTGTTCAAATGAATCTGGATTTGAATTTTATTATTTAAAATTTGGAGAATTCAACCTGATACAGACAGGTCTATGGAATAGTTCTTTCCATGTCTTCAGCTCTTCTCTCGCTGTCTTTTCTTCCCCTGGTCAACAATCCAAGACCACTGGGGATCATGCAATTAATGCTTCTTGAAAGATGAACAGTTCCTCATATTTTGTCCCAAGCTAAGTGAGGAGGGACAGAGAAAGAAGAGATGACACGATCTCTCAACAAACGTGTGCTATGCTCTTTCTAATTTTGGCTGGGCCAGTTTATAGAAAAGCTTGTGTTTTTTGTTCAAGACCTTACTGAAGCAAAGGATTTGAACCTATTCCAAGAGTTCTGACATTTTCTAGTAAACCTCCTATAGCTCCAACCTCAGTAAGCACATGAAGCCTAAAGATTTAACAGGTAACTTTTTAACCTGCTTCTTGTGGCAGAACAAAGCTTGCCAATTTCCATCCTGGGATCATGGAATCATCCTTGTAACTTAGTTCACCTCAACTCAGCCAATTTTCCATTTTAGGGTCTTCTTTTTCCAACATAACTTTTGGTGTTAATGTCTAACTCAGGTTTGTTTTGATTGCAGAGAGCAGAAATCCACGTTAAATTTCCTAAAACAAAAAGGATTTTATTGGTTTGTGTACTTGGAAGAGACAGTACAAGGGTTGGAATTGGAAAATAAATATCTTTCTTTGCTTCTCTACTTATCTATCTTTCTCCATCTCTCTCTCTGTCCTCTAATTCCTGCATATATATCTGTAAATTCTCTCCACAATGGTACTTGTTTCTCCTGTTCTCACCGTCTCCTTCTGCAAAGTGGATTTTTCCATATGTCAGTAAACATGGGCACAGATGGTTCCAGAATTACACACTTACAGCTCACAAAGGAAAAGGAAAATAAGGCTATACCTCTACAAGGAATTCAGATAATTCCAATAAGGAATTTTAAATACTTTAGTTTGAGTCACTCAGTCACATCTGTGTATTGAACACAACATCTGTGGAGATAGTTGACTGTTTCAGGTTGGGTCACATGTGTTTTCCTATTGACAACCCTTGAGAACCACATGGAAACGGGGAAAAGATCCCTAAAAGCTCGTAAAAAGTGCTCTGGAAAGAAAAGGGATCGGAAAGTACCCAAATAGGTTTTTTTTTAAAAAAAGGTTCTCCTAGTTCATCACATAATATTTGTATTTTTATTGATTGATTATCTATTTTAAGTTAGTATTTGTGACTGAAAAGGCAGCCGGGCAACTTTTGCTCAGGAGTCTCCCTCAGAATGGCAAAATTTTTTTTTCAATGTCAAACATCGGGTTTTGGGGGTGGGGTTGGTTGATATATATACAACTGTGAAAATGATTGACTTAAACCCTGATTAGGTTCTGAGGACATAGATGTTAGAAAGATTGCTTTTTTGGTTTCAATTTAAAAATAAATGCATGAGAAAAACCGTGTAGATAATCACAAAAAATGATAAAAAGAAACACCATGCCCATTTGATTATTTTCAAAACGTCTCTGGAAATTTTCCTAGCTTTAAATATCAGCATGTTTGAGGGAGAGAATTAATCTGTGTAAACCTAAGAATAATGGCCTGAACAAAGCTTGTAGATATCTATAAATTATCTAGTTTTCTTTGGGTGATCATGTCAGGGCAAGTTCATTCCCACATCTTTTTTTTTTAAGATGAAGATAGAAGGAAGATAGAATAGAATAGAAAGTTATGGAGCTACAGAATTTCACAGAATTACAGATTACAGATCATGTTATTCCTTTGCTCAAAATTGTCCAGTGGTTTTCTATTATACCCCAACACTCTCTAAGGACTTAGATCATCTGACTTCTATTAATTCTGTGACCTTTTCCTTGCTATGCCTTAGCAATCTTGACTCAGGGCCTTTGAACTTACTGTTCTCCTTGCCCAGAATGCCTTTCTCTCAGATATACTCTGATATAGTGCAAAATTCACACACACACACGGTTATTTTTCTTGCTTATTATCTGATCCCCCACTGGAATGTAAGCCTTATGAAAGAGATTTTTGTCAATTCTATTCTCTACTTTATCCCCATTACCCACCTACATGGTGTCTTGCACATAGTAGGTGCTCCATAAATACTTTTTGAATTGAATTAACTAAAGACAGATCCATATTAAGCAACATTTTATATGGGTACTGGACTCTATAAACTTCTCTTGACACACAGAGGTCCATTTAATCATAATATCACATCCTCCTGATGTCATGAGAAAGGAATATTTGTGTCACAGAATCGATGGATGAGTATTCATTTTATTATGTCCATCTCTGGGGAAAAAAATGTTCAGGATGTTGTGGGTGATACAACAGCTATAAGAGAAACAAAATAAATTGTTGTTGCCTTGCATTTAAAGACATCAGACAGAGACCCAGAAATCTGCTATAGCAAGCCGTACAAAGGCAGGTAAGTCACTGCTGTGGGGGTGGCAAGGTGCCCAAGAATGGGGAGAGAAGGTCAGAACTGGCCCTTTAGTCATGGATAGATTTAGGATGGCCAGAAAAAAGAAAATAAACACTTTAGAAAGGGGGCGATGAAGAACAAAAGCATGTTGCAACCAAATACATTTTTTTTTTCAATTATAGGTTCAGAATAAGCAATTCTTTACTTTTCACTATTGCGTTTTTAAGAGCTGATTTAAGGAACTAAGACATATCCTGATGCATTTTAAAACAAAACATTTGTTTCTTATTTTCCAAACTGGATAGATTGGTATTTTTTCTAAACCTATTATTAAAATGGGACTAGCAAATATTATGGCAAGATTAGCTCATAAATTAATCAAAATTTCAAGCAAGATAAAAAAATATATATTATCCAAGATATATATTATCTAAGAAAGAAAGCTCAAAGACAGCCAGTAAGATGTGATTGGTCATACAGAACTCCATTGAAATTAAAGAAACTAATTCTCTGTAGAGTCAGTGAGCACAATAAACAACAAAAAACTTTTAAAATATACTAACAATTTTATTAATCTCCAGTTTTAATATGTATGGGACTTGAAAGCTTACTTTAAATTTTTGTAGTGACTCTTAGATTTGTATCAGATAAAATAGTGTTTAATTAGAAATTTAATTGGAAAAAAATAACCTGAATTTTTTAATCTGTTTTCTTAAAATTGTTAAGAAATACAAAAAATGCAAAGAAGGCCAACTATGGGCCCTGGGTCTTTTGCTAGGCATTTCTAATCCAACATCTTTAGGGAAAAGTCCCATTCAATTTTTAAAAAATAGCCAGTTGCTGGACTTTTATTTTAAGTGTTAGTAATTCTTAAGGCATGATGAGTTTGAAAATAACAGTTTTTTTTTTTTTTAAGTCAGAATTTGCTAAATTCATGGAATAAAGAATTCTGGAATCAGGAACAAGGCTATGAACTAAAAGCAAGCAAGAAAAATTCTATTTCCTGCTTTTGGAGGCTAGATAATTTACTGTTGGCCAGCCATTGAGTTCTAAAGTTTCTAAGCAATTGACTGAGGATTTAAAATCAAGCCTTGTTCCTTTGATGCATTTTAAAGAAATATTTCTGTACTGTTTTTTTCTAGTTGTAACCAAGATACTGAGGGCTTCTCACAGACATATTTTATTGTCAACCTCCTGACTTTGAAACAGGCATCATCATGCTGGGGAAAAATGCCAATAGTAAAAATGATCTTTTACTGAACATTTTGTGTGAAGATATAAGGTTTTTAACCATATGCCATATAGTAAAATTCCATAACAAATTTTTTAAAAAATGTATCTCTTCCATAATTTGTCTCTGCAAACCACTTCATCTCTTTCTCCTTCATTTCTAAATAATCTCCTTTACTGTGTTCCTAACATTTGAACAAGCACTTGGCTTGCATTTTTCACTCAACCAAATGAAAGTTCAATGACTAGGGCCAACCAGAGACTCTACCATTCCTCAAGCACGCCCTTGGAAGACTCTCTATATCCCCTCACTGCCTGTGCCCCTTATCTTCTCCATTATTACCATCAACATGAGCAGAAGGAACAGGAGCAGCATCTATTTTCTTTCTTTCTTTTTCTTTTTTTTTTGGCATGTACCTCTAATAGCCTTCTCTTACACAGTTAAACAAACCTTGGCCAGATTTAATCCTCCGAAGTGAAGCTAATCCTTTAAAATGAATGAGCACCACACAAAGTAGAAATTAAGCAGTACATAATGATAAGCTGCTAGTCACAGGAAGCTATAGTTAGAAATATAAATTTTACGGCCTGTAAACATAAAAATGGCAACATGCTGAGATGGGAGAAGAAAGAAAGATCTTGTGTAGTGCCATTTCAAGGGGTTGGTGAAGGAAGGCTGTAAGTCCTCCAAGTGCAATTATGGCAAGAGTTTCTGAATAAAAATGCAGCAATGAATCAAGGCAAGACATTCAGGAAAAATAACATGGCACCAAATTCTATCGTGTGTGTACAAAGTTCTATAGAAGAAAAATCACTTTCTTTAATTGACTTTGAAAAATAAGTAACAAAAATGGAAAAAAAAATGTGAAGCACACAGCTAACTAAAAAAAATGAAAGCATCCTGAGAACAATGACGCAGGCCAAGAAATAGAACATCATAAACCCCGAGAAGCTTCTCCTCATGCCCTTCCAGTCACTTACCCCGCAAAGAAAATGACAGGCATACCTCAGAGATACTGCCGGTTTGGTTCCAGACCACCTCAATAAAGTGAGTATTACAATAAAGCAAGTCAAACTGGGGCGGGGGGAGGGCAGGCGTGGGGGTTGAGGGGGAGATACAAACTACAATGTAGAAGATCAAAAAGCTAGAAGTTTGTTTTTTGGCAAGACAAAACTGGCAATCTCCTTGTAAGATGGAGCGGGATAAAAACAGCACAAATTACCAATATTAGGAATGAAAAAGGGAAAAATCACTGTAGATCCTAGAGATTTAGAGGATAATAAAAACATATTTGAGACAAGTTTATATCAATAAATTTGATAATTCTAGATGAAACAAGACAAATTCCTAAAATTACAACAGCCAATGGTCACACGGAGAATTAAAAATCTGAATAATTTTTTATCTATAATTACAGATATTACCTCCACCTCTGAAACTAATAATGCATTATATGTTAATTAATTGAATTTAAATTTAAAAAAGGTAAATGAGGGATGCCTGGATGGCTCAGTCTGTTAAGTGTCTGCCTTCGGCTCAGGTCATGATCCTGGGGTCCTGGGATGGAGCCTTGCATGGGCTCTTTGCTCAGCAGGAAGTCTGCTTCTCCCTCTAATAAATTGTGAATTTAAATGGGTTATAACCATTATAGAAAACTAGCATTGTCTATTCAAATTAAATGCACTTATATATTAAATTTGTGCCTAACAAAAATGAATACACATAGATGTATCAAAAGATAAGGAAGAGTAAAATATTAAAACAACTCAGTTATTCACCAACATTAGAATGGATAAATCAAAGTGTGTTATATTCATACTATGGAATATTATACAGCAAGGAAAATGCATGGATGCATGCATCAACATGAATGAATTTTAGTCATCTGAAATTTAGTTATTTAGTTATTTCCCTGTCTCTACAAACCAGAAATTAAAGCTCCATGAAGGTAGGGATTTTGACTCTTTTTTGTAAAGATGTATCCCCTACATGCAGATTTGTGCCAGGCACATAGCAGATAATAACTATTAAATTTATTTAATTTCAATTATTCTATTTGTCCATTCTAAAAGTCCTAACAGTTCTTTGACAAATATACTAATATACTAATTTTATTTGAAAACATATAACATATCTTATACTAAAATATTTTTATCAGCATATTTAGGTGCTCTGTATTAGGAGAGTTTTCTTTACTCATCTCCTCCATCATCTTGCTGGATGATTATGTTTATTAGTAGAAACATTTAACAAGGAAGGCTTATTACTATGAATTGTCCTAAGTCAAGGTCTGTTCTTTTCATATAAATTTTTTTTGATAAACCCTTTAGTCAGCAAATATTATCTTAGCTTTTGAAAAGTAGTCAAAACTTAAAAGGAAATATCCAAATGATAGAGGCAGCAGGCTCCACTTAGAGAAAAGAAAAAAAATAGTGATTTCTTAATATATCTTTCTATTCCTATGAAAAGTAACTTAGCTACAAGATAGTTTCAAATATATTTCAGAATCTACTAATCAAAATTTCAGAATGATCTCTATAGTAATAGTTTATCTATTTCAGCTAATAACTTAGCTTACAGGTGAGCAGCATCATTTTGGCATTTACCTGTAAAATTACTTGCCTTACTGACACACTAGACTTGAAACTTAATTTTAGTGAAATGTGAGATCTTGCTATCTGGTAACAAATAAGAAAACACAGTATTTCCTTTACAATGGAAATCACTGAATGTCCTCTTCTTACAAAAAGATCTGTCATACACATACACACAGTCAGGACAAATATAAATTTTTCAGGGAAAGAAGGACTGTACTTTCCCTTAGCCATTAATGTGTCTTTGCATTCACAAAACACATACGAAGACACATATAATATGCAAGTACTTGTCATATTAAGCACAAATTACAAAGAAAGTAATTGCTATGACTAAAAAATAATATCCACTAACTTCTGGGGTTGTTATGACATTCAAGAGAGATAATGCATGTGAAAATCCCATGGAAAGTGTAAGATGCTCTTATTAAAAATTTCATCATTACTACAGTATTAGTGCTTTTATTTCACCTTAGAAAAGAATGTATCTTTCAATGTTATCTCACAGAAGTAAGTCAAAGCTTGTGACAAAT
The DNA here is from genome assembly GCF_011800145.1 of Mirounga leonina. Taxonomy (NCBI): domain Eukaryota; kingdom Metazoa; phylum Chordata; class Mammalia; order Carnivora; family Phocidae; genus Mirounga; species Mirounga leonina. The sequence continues at coordinate 364,279 of NW_023270431.1, forward strand.
AAGGCTTTAATCTAAGTCTAGGATTTGGTGTTACACAGTGGTAAATAGTTATGATTTCAATGAAAGAAATATTTGACTAAATACTTTTCAAGAAAATGTATTGATCTCAAAAAAAGCAAAGCAAAAAAAAAAAAGTTACCTGAACTTTCTCTCAACCTATTTTATACAGTATCTGTCATTTAGTATATACAGTTTCAATACATAAATTTAATTCCATTTAAAATTGACATATGCACACCACAACAGCTCAGGGATCAAGATTAATATCAAGAATGATATGTCATGTTGGTGGCATGTCATCTAGATATGATTTGTGAAGATTAGCTTATTATCTCTGTGGTCTTCCTTCCCAAACTTAACTTACGGCCCCAGTCTAATGACGACAAAAGCATCAGAAAATTCCCAATTCTACAAAATGCCTGCCTAGTACTTCCTAAAAGTATCAAAAACAAGGAATGTCTGAGAAACTGTTATAAACTAAGAAGATATGATGACTAAATGTAATATGGTATCCTACATGGGATCCTGCAATAGAAAAAGACATAAGGAAAAAAATAAGCATATCTATATCAAGTATGGACTTTAGTTAATAATGTATTAATATTGATTTATAACTTGTAACAATGTATTACGCTAAAGTAAAATATTAATAATGTAATGGAAGATATTAATAGAGAAAACTGGGCATGGCATATTCTGGAACTTCCTGTACTATCTTTCCAATTTTTTATGAAGCTTAAACTATTCTAAAGTAAAAAGTTTTAACAAAAATTAATTACCTAGTAGTGGGAATTTTGTTTTCAATGATGCAAATAAGCAGTTTGGTTGATTTTATTTTCGCTTGGGGAGAACTTGTCGATTGGTCCCTACTTCCTAACTCTGCAGTCGTTGAATAATTTGGATGTTCTGATAAGTTTCCATAGCTTCTGAACATTTTGGGGTAACATTAACACACATAACCAAATTTAGCTACTGGAGGAAACTCCATGTGTATGCATGTTTTTTCTTTCCTCAGATTCAGAATTATATAGGTTTAGCTCCATATTAAGAACATATCAAAACGAGGCAGAACACTTTGACCTGATTCTGTCAGCCTAGCCTCAACTGTATCTTAGCTCCTTTTTCCTGACAGAAAAGCATACAGTTCCCAGGCAGTTCTAAGGCCCCACTAATCTCTTTGTAACTCTACTTTACAAAAGCTTTGCTTCTTCTAGTTTATCATGTCCTTTAAGCCTTCTCTCTTAGAAAGTTCCAAAGTTCCCATCCTCGGCATCAACCAGGTAAGTTATTGTTCAGTCTTGTTGTAAGTCCAGACTATATCATGCACATATTAGAAAAACCTAAATATATCTATATTTTACAATCGGAGTCGGGATTAGAAAATTAGACCATAAAACACCTTGAATTCAAAGCAAGACTGTTTCAAATAATATTCTGAAGGATACTGCATTTTTTCGGAGAACATGAGATGTTCTTTTTTATGTCGTGATGTCTCTTAATATTCCCCCAGAAAATGTATGGTGGTTGTAATTATGTTCATTAAAAAAAGGACTTATGAAAGCATTAGCACAGGGTTTCTCCACCTTGGCACTATTGACATTTTGGGCTGGACAATCCTTTGAGGTGGGGGCCTGTCCCGTGCACCATAGGATGTTCAGCAGCATCCCTAGCATCCCTAGCCTCCCCGCCACAAGATGCTAGGAGCAGCCACTCTCCAATTATGACAACCCAAAGGGTCTCTAGACATTGTTCAATCACCCCTCTTTGAGAACCACTGATTTAGTGTAACTATCGGACTTCAATTTTATTTAAACTGTTGAAATATTTTAATTGATTTGGCTGTGAGAAGCAATATATTCCATTCTAAACATGCAAAAAGGGCACCTAACTCAGTCCCTTCGCTAGGTGAAAACTCTATCTTCCTATGCCATGCAAGTTGCAACATCGCTATGGAGTGAAGAAAGAGGGCAGCCATTCTGTGCAAGGAGGCCAATGGAATTGGTATCGCTGCTTCCCTTGTGTTGCCAGCAAGCTTTTTCCTTAGAGAGGTTTATTAGCAGAAGCTATGGGAGTTGGAGTTTGGTCTTTCCCTTGACAATAAACCTCAGCATCAACCACTTTCATTCCCACTACCCAGAGCCGAGTTTTGGCTCAGCTCTGGGAGCAGGAGTTGGCTAGGTGTGGCATGCAGGAACACGGCCAGGCCCGCCGTTTTACCTGTGGGCTCTGGCTGCCTTCCTGTTCCAGCTGCAGATTTTGGGAGTTGTAACAAAGTATGGCTTGCAAAACCTAAAATATTTACTGTATCTCCCTTTACAGAAACAAATTGACAACTCCTGCTTTAAATCCTAAAATCTGCCAATGATTTAAACTGCCCAACCTAGGGATGCCTGGGTGTCTCAGTCCAGTGAGCATCTGCCTTCAGCTCAGGTCATGATCCCAGGGTCCCAGGATCGAGTCCCACATCAGTCTCTTTGCTCAGTGGGGAGCCTGCTTCTCCCTCTGCCTGCCACTTCCCATGCTTGTGTGCTCTCTCTCTCTTTCTGTCAAATAAATAAATAAAATCTTAAAAAGACATTAAAAAATCCTTTATAAGCTGCCCAACTTAAACCCTTTGTCCCATATATTGCATCAGTTTAGCCATAATAGCAATAGCCACATTTGTAAAATGATCTGATTCTCTCCAACTCATGCCAGGGGCAGGATTAATTTAGACACCAGTCCTCATCCCCACGGGAATAAGCAGCTTGCCACTTCCCATTCAAAGACAATTTTTACACCCGTGCTTATTTTTTCTTTCCATAGGCTCAGCAAATTTAATACCTTTTACCTTCTGTTGTAGGTTTTCTTCCTCAGGCCCTTGGGATCTTTCCTGTCATTTGTGGGAGAGAGTATAGTGGGAGATTGGGGCCACCTAGGAGCTAGATTATTGTTCCTGGATGTATTCGTTTACCTTCTAGTTAGGGTTGGGTGATGGGAGGAGCAGATAACCTTGGTGTAGGAAAGAGTAGCTAAAACATTCTTCTTCCTTCTCCAGAATCTGCATTGCTTTTTGTTGTTTAAAAGGAGAGGATACATTTCTGAAAAAGTTTGTCTTGCAAGCCTACATAATTTGTATTTTGTTTACTTCTTTTTTTCTAATAATTATGGCTCTGGGATGGTTTTCCTATGACAACCCATTAGCACAGTTACATGTTGCCTGAGGTGTATGCTACGTTCTACAAGATGGGGCTCTCTAAAGTGCTCCTTTAAACTGTGTAAGGCTTGGGAAACAAAGCATGTATACGATACTTGATTATTTGTGGTCATGTGATGTGTGGAGGAACAGACTCAGGAAGAGAAATGGAGATGCATAACTGACCACAGTTTACACCACATATTATGCCATAAAGCTGTTTTCATTGTATTAAAAATAACCATCATGAAGATATTGTGGCAAGCTTTTAATCCTCATTTTTGTTCATTGCCAGAAAAGACTAAATTGGAAATATTAAGAGTAGATACAGTGTTAAAGGCAACTTTGCACGCAATGCTTTTTCGCACATGTATTTGTCTTATAAAATGACAAATGGAGGAGAGTCATATTCCAGGGCTGGAGCTTCGAGAATATTTACATGACAAAACAGCATGTTTAAACTGCTGTTCCCTCCATCAGCTGTCCCTGCTCCACCCTAGCAAGCCTAAGAGAAATAACCACTCACTCTCACATTTGCTAAATATAAACATAAATCTGCTTTGCATTTCATTGTCATGAGGTTGGATCTATAGAAAATAGAGAAACTCTACCTATTAACCAAAGGAATGTTCAAGTATAATCAACATCTACATAGGCTCTGGGTCTGAAGTGAAAGAAAATGCCTTTTGGAAGGAACAATTTCTGTGTATGGCCCACCCGCACACATGCACATCTAAATGACAGTAGAATCACTATGAACGTGTTGTGAAAATGATTTAGAGGAGGGAGGAGAGAAGATTATGAGATTTGGGGAGGGGCTGAAGAAATGCAAAAGACTGGAGAGAGGTTTTGAATGTGCAGGGTAGACTACAAAGCCCAAGTTGGAACAACATTGGAAGAGGAGGGGGAGGTGGAAGCCGGAAACAAGCTAGAAGAGATCAGCTCATTCCTGTCCCATACTCCAAAAATAAGAGGATTTTCATTTCCTGTAGGATAAAGACTATAATTCTGTGCCCGATTTCCAATGTGTGGAGGTTTCTTCACACACCACCAAGCAATTCTTTGTCACCAGTTGTGTGTCCTACAGTTCAACTCAATTCTGACACTTTCTACCCAGAGATAGCATCAGACTCCCCAGGTTCAGGGCTCAGGCCTGCAAGACCGCCCACCACATCAGGGGCCAGTCACAAGTCCAGGTTGTTTGTGCTCCTGAGCGACTGGCTGTAGAATGGAGGTTCCAACAACCCTCTCCTTGGGTTTGATTAATTTGCTAGAGCAGGTAATAGAACTCAGAGAAACATTTTACTTACTAGATTACTAGTTTATTATAAAGGATATAATTCAGGAACAGCCATATGGGAAAAGATGCATAGGGCAGATATGGGGAAAGTGTGCAGAACTTCCATGATTTCTCCAGGACACCACTCTCTCCAAATTTCCATGTATTCATTAACTTGGAAGCTTTCTGAACCTTGTCCTGTTGGATGTTATGTTAATCTACTGGACACAATTGATTAAGTCATTGGCCATTGGCCATTCAACCTCCAGTCCCTCTCCGCTCCCATCCTTAGGTGCTTTCCAAAAGTCAACATTAACATAGCAAAAGATACTTTTATATTCTCATACTTTGGAAATTCCAAAGCTTTTAGGAGCTCTGAGCCAGCAATGGGGATGAAGACCAAATATATATATTTATTATAAATCATAATATCATAAAGGTAAACTCTTATCCTAGATTTAATTCATAGCTTACTACCTAATTATGGACTTTTTCGCCTCTTCCTGAACACCATTCCCATGCCTGAGACTGGGTCCTTATTCACTCTGGTCTGTTTCCTTTTTCCCTTCTAAAGTGTCCTCCATTTGGTCCCTCATATTCCAAGGCCCTTCCCACTCCCTCTTATTTGTGAAAACTTTCCCAATGAACCCAGACTTCAGGTCTTTCTTCTCTAAATTTACATACCCACCCATTTTATCACCACTCACTTACCACCTTTGGACATCTGTTAATTTGTTCTCTTGAACAAAGTTCTAACTTTTTAATTTTATTTTATTTTTTAAGATTTTATTTATTTATTTGACAGAGAGATACACAGCAAGAGAGGGAACACAAGCAGGGGGAGTGGGAGAGGGAGAAGCAGGCTTCACACTGAGCAGGGAACCTGATGCGGGGCTCATCCCAGGACCCTGAGATCATGATCTGAGCCGAAGGCAGATGCTTAACGACCAAGCCACCAGGCACCCCAAAGTTCTAACTTTTTATATATTCATGATTTATCAGTAACTATATGGAAGGAGAATATTATGCCATTCTTTTGTGGCTATTATAGCAGATGGTATAAACCTGTGCACAGGATCTAATAAAAGGACTTGGAGAAAGAGAGAGAAAGAGAAGTTTTATTTTATGATATTATAATCATTTCCTGGAAGGTTAGATTTCCCACTCACACTGTCCAATTAGTTTATAACATGAAATTCAAGGGTTCAGTACTAAATGACACTCTTTTCATTAAATATTATAGTGGGTTAAATTATGGCCTCCCCAAAAAAAGATATATCCACTCAGAACCTCAGAATGTGGCCTTACTTGGAATAAGGAACTTTGCAGATGTGATTAAGTAATTTCAGGATCCACCAGATGCTAGAAGAAGCAAAGGGAGATTCTCTCCTTAGAGCCTTTCAGGGCAAATATAGCTTTGCTGACAACTTGATTGGGGACTTTGGGCCTCGAGAATTGTAAGAGAATAAATTTCTGTTGTTTTAAGCCACAAAATGTATTTATTATGGCAGCCTTAGGAAACTAATACTGGTGTTTTTCCCCAAGTGGATGACATATAGCTAAATCTGAGCCATTATTATATTTTGGGAAAATGAACTATGTAAGAACTGCATTGAAGAAGTTAAGTTTATTGGACAGAAATATAGGTGTTGTAAAATATCCTGTTTTATACCATAACCAGTTAAAAATAAGATTTGTTAAAATATCATTCAGTAACTCACCATTTTGGTATAATCTGGGAATCAAGAAGACATTATCACTGTAAGCAATCCATGCCACACAACAAAAATAGACATTCCATGACTCAATCTCAAGACACATTAAAATAATAACTGAACACTGGAAAACAACCTTGAAAATACCAAGAAATTCAAAAACATGCTTGCCAGGAGAAAAAGAAGGAGGAGGAGGAAGAAGAGAAGGAGGAGAAGGGGGGAGGAGGAAGAGTGGAAGGAGGGAGGAGGGGGAGGAAGAGGAGAAGGAGGAGGAAGAAGAGGACTTCTGTTTCTATGATGAAATAAAAACAATTAGATTCTCTCTCCTGACTTTAGCAAATAGAAAACTGGATAAAGTATACTAAAGTACATTAAACTATCATTGAAATGAAGGTGGTCAAAAGGTACAAACTTCTAGTTATAACATAAAAAAGCATTAAGGATGTAATGTACAACATGATGACTATAGTTAAAACTCCTGTATGGCATATATGACAGTTGTTAAGAGAGTAAATCCTAAGAGTTCTCGTTACAGGGAAAGAAATATATTTTTTTTTCTTTTTTATATCTATATGATGTGATGGATGATAACTAACCTTATTGTGGTAACCATTTGACAATACATGTAAGTCAAATCATTATGCTGTATACCTTAGAGTTACAAGGTGCTATATGTCAATTACATCTCAGTAAAACTGGAGGAGGGACACAGATAAGGGGACATCAATTTAAAAAACACTAAAAATACAATTAAAATTTTTTTAAACTACTATTTCTGACATTGGACAACAGCCAACTCAAGACTGTGATCCTTGAGAAAACAGAAACAAATGAGGTGAGCTTTATGATTGTCCTAGATTCCTACCCAGACTTATATTCTAGAACACAGAGCATGAAAGATGGTTCTAAGCAGATTATGGCTGTCAAACCAAGTAGAGAAGAAAGAGATTGGAATTCAGAAGTTCTAAGAAGGATGGAAATAGTGAATTAAAGTTCCAAAGAAGAGGAAACTATGCAGGAAAGGAACACTAGAAATCTTAATAAAGCTCCCTAGAGATTAACTAAATAATATGATGTATATATATATAGGATGAAACATCATGAGAATAGGTAAAAATTGACTGGCAGAGCTAGGGATCCTTTGAGTTTACTCTGCCCATGTGATCACTGATCACTGATCAACGTGATTGCTGATCACTCTCCAAATTCAGTAGCAGTATCAAAAGCCACATCTCAGTAGTGGAGCTAAATTATACCTGAAGTATAAACTGCTCCACTTATATCCAAACAAAAATAAACAGGAACCTCAAAAAAGAGCAAGATAAATGTCAAGGAACTAAACTGATTTTTAAAACAGAGGCCACCGCTCTTTAAAGGGGAACAACAATTGCTGACCACAACCACTTAAAATGTGTGCATCCAGCATCTAATCAAAAATTACTAGACATGTAAAAACTAGGAAAATAAAACACATAACCAGGAGAAAAATTAGCCAATAGAAACAGAACAATAAATGATATTAAAACAGCTCTCTTCCACAAAGAGGAAGGCAATAAAGAAAATATTGAATTGCATTTCAGTGAGCTAAGGGACAACATCAAGCAGTCTAGAACCTACACAACTGATGTCCTGGTAAGGGGTGGTAACAAAGCAAATATATGAAGTTATAATGAACAAGTTTTCCAAATTTAAGAAAAAGTTAACTATATAAGATGCACAACAAACCTTAAGGAGGAAAAATACAAAGGAAAATACATTGAGACAAAGTGAGGAGATATATGTCAACAGTATTAGGAATATAAAAGGAGGCATAATTTTAAATTCTACTAACATTAAAAGGACAATAAGTGAATACTATGACTGGTGTTAAGCCAAGGCATTAAAAAACAGATAAAATGAACAAATTCCTGAAAAGGTACAAATTACCCAAGTGACTCAAAAAGAAATAAAAACAGAAAATTTGAATAGCCATACATCTGTTAAAGAAATTGGAATTATAATTTAAAATGATCCCACAAAGAAATCTCCAGATTCAGATGGCTTCACTGGTGAATTCTATCACAGACTTAAGTAAAAATAATGCCAATCTTGTGCAAACTCTTCGAGAAAATTATAGGAAAGTAGAACATTCCTTAATTCATTTTATGAGAATTTTATGAGATTACCTTGATTGAAAATATTACATGAAAAGTACAAATATTCCTTATGAACTCAGACACAAAAATCCTGAACAAATATTAGCAAATTTAATCCAGTAAATCTTTAAAGGGAGAATATGTTATAACCATATGGGGCTTTTTCAGCAATGCACAGTTAATTTAACTTTTTAATTCCAATCATTATAATTCATCAAATTAACAGCATAAAGGAGAAGAACCATTAGGTCATTTCACTAGAATCAGAAAAAGCATTTTACAAAATTCAACACCCATTTATAATCTCAGGACACTAGTAATAGAAGAGAACATTCTTAGAACATTCTTAATCTAATAAAGGGTATCTATATAAACCTACAGCTGACATCATACTGAAGAGTGAAAGATTGCTTTTTCCCTAACATTATGAACAAGGAAAGGATCTCCACACTCACCATTCTTAACCAACATTGTAGTGAACTGCAATAAAGCACAACAAAGAATTGAAGACACACAGTGTGAAAGTATGAAGTGAAACTGTTTTAATTAGCAAGTGACATGACGATGGATGTAAATGCTCCTAAGAAACCTATAAAAAAGCTCCTAGAATTAACAAGTGAATATAACAAGATTGCACAAGACAAGGTCAATATAAAAGTCAATTGTATTTTTATGTGCTAGCAATGAACAAAAAGAAATTTTTTAAAGATTTTATTTATTTATTTGTCAGAGAGAGAGAGTGCACAGCAGGGGGGAGCAGCAGGCAGAAAGAAAAGCAGGTTCCCCACTGAGCAAGGAGCCTGATGCCGGACTCGATCCCATGACCCTGGGATCATGACCTGGGCCAAAGGCAGACGCTTAACCTACTGAGCCACCCAGGCATCCCAGAAAGTTAATTTTTTAAGTATTTACAACTGCACCTAAAACCATGAAATACTTAGAATTAAACAAACTGCAAGACCTACACTGAAAACTATAAAACATTGCTGAGAAATTAAAGAAGACCATTATGGAGAGTGATAGATACCATGTTCATGGATTAGGGTACTCAATATTAAAAGTTACCAGTTCTTCCTAAATTATCTGTAGATACCATACAATTTTATCCATAATCCCAGCTAGATTTATTTTTTGAGAAAAATTGACAACCTAATTTGAAATGTTAGAGGGAAATACAAAGGATCTAAAATATCCAAACAACTTGATAAAAGAACAAATTCGGAATACATAGATTCCAAGATTTCCAACAAATCTACTGTAATCAATACAATGGTATTTGTGAAAAAAATACACATATAGATTAATGGAACAAAATTAACGGTTTAAAAGAAGACCATGCAAATATGGTTATTTGATTTTAGACATAATAATTTAGATGAAATAATTCAATAGGGAAAGGAAAGGTTTTTCAACAAATGGTGCTGGAAAAATAGGAAGTATCTACAAATAAACAATTACCAATCCTTACCTCAAAATATGCAAAAAAAATTAACTCATAATAGATCCAAGGTGTAAAAATGAAAGCTAAAATCATAAAATTTCTGGGATAAAAATATACTTTTTATCTTGACATAAAAATGTTTTCTAAGTAGTTCAAAACATATCAATCATAACAGAAAAAAATGGATAAAATGGACTTCATTGAATATAAAACTGCTCTTCAGTTGAATGTTTAAAAATGAAAATTCAAGCACAAACTGAGAAAAGGCATTTGCAATACATATATCTGATATAGGAGTTGTATTCAGAATATACGAAGAACTCTTACAACTTAATAATTAAAACAACTCAAATTAAAAAATGGGTTGCCAGAAGGGAGGTGGGAAGGGGATGAGTGAAATAGATGAACTACAAACTTCCAGTTATAAAATAAATCATGGAGATGAAAAGTATAACATAAGGAATATAGTCAATAATATTGTAATAATATTGTTGTTGACTACACTTACCATGGTGAGCACTGAGTAATGTATAGAGTTGTCAAATTAATATGTTATATATCTGAAACTAATATAACACAGTATGTCAATGATACTTCAATGATAAAGAATTTAAAAATAAAAAGTGGGCAATCCAATATGTTTATATTTCACAAAAGAAGATCTACAAATAGCCTCTTAGTATATAAAAAGGTGCTTAACATACCTAATATATATACTAGGGAAATGCATATTAAAACATAATGAATACCATTATATTTCCACTCAAATGGCTAGAATTAAGCCGACTGACACTTTCAAGTGTTTGTGGAGATATGGAACAACTGGAACTCTGATACATTCTTGTACATTGTTAGGAGTATAAAATCACTTGTACATTGTTGGGAGTGTAGGATCACTTTGGAAAGCATTTGGGGCAGTTTCTTATTCAGATTAAACACCCTTTCTATATGACCCTGCAATTTCACTCAAGACAAATGAAACATGCCCACACAAACACTTACACTTTGAATGTCCGTAGCAACTCTTGTTTTTTTTTTTTTTCCTAATTAATAGTCCAAATCTGGCATTAAGCTAAGTGTCTATCTACAGTTGAATGGTATATTCATATAATGGAATACTACTCATGGTGGTAGGTAGCTTCTAGCTCCCAGTAATCCCAGCGACCAAACGTATTCATGGCTTTGTGTAATACCTTCCTTTCTCCTTGAGCAATTTCTTTCTGACAAATAAAGTATCTCATTGTTGAGGGGATGTCATTTCTGTGATTATATTACTAGAGATTGTAACATCTTACTAGCAGACTTTCTTCCTTGCTGGTTTTGATGAAGCAAATTGCCGTCTTGTGTGGGGGAGGGCCCATAAGGCAACAAACTGAAGGTGCATCTAGCTAACTGCTATTCGGGATCTGAGGCCATCAGTCTAACAACGCCATAGGAACTGAACCTTGCCAACAATCCCATTAAGTGAGGCTGAAAGTGGTCTTTTCCCTAATTAACTTTCAGATGAGATCTCAGTGCTGGCCTACACTGCTTGCAAGCTTACAAGCAACCCTGAATTGGAGGATCATTCACATAGGACGTTCCCAGATTGCCGACTTACAGAAACTATAAGACAGTAAATGTGTTGTTTCAGACACTGAATTGTTGATTTGTTATCTAGTAATAGATAACTCATATACTTGCCAATAAAAAAGGAACAATCTAATGATATATACAATGTATCCGTTTTCTATTGATACATAACAAATTACCACAAACTTGGCAGCTTCAGAGTATGTCCATCTATTATTTTTATTTTTATTTTTTAAAGATTTTATTAATTTATGACAGAGAGAGACACAGCACAAAAGGAAACACAAGCAGGGGGAGTGGGAGAGGGAGAAGCAGGCTTCCCGCCGTGCAGGGAGCCTGATGTGGGGCTCTATCCCAGGATCCTGGGATCATGACCTGAGCCAAAGGCAGACGCTTAACGACTGAGCCACCCAGGCGCCCCTATTATTAACTCATGGTTCTGTACACCAGAAGTCTGGGCATGGCATAGCTGGGGTCTCTGCTCAGCTCTCAAAAGACTGAATTCAAGGTGTTGAACACTGCTGTGGTCTTACGCACTCAGAGTCTCTGTTAAGTTCACGTGGTTGTTGACAGAATTCAGTTCTTTATAGTTGTAACACTGAGGGCAGCTTTCTTGTTGGCTGTCAACACAGGGCTGTTCTAGGCTCCTAGGGGTTGCCTGTTGCTCCCTGCCTCAAGGCCTTCTCAATAACATGGACATTTTCTCTTTAAAAGCCAACACTGAAGTTTCTCCCATGCTTCAAATATCTCTAACTTTTTCTAAAGGCTCATCTGCTTAGGTCAGGCTCAACAGGAAAATCTTCCCACTTAAAGTAAATGTATTAGAGACTCTAATTGCCTCTGAAAAAATTCCTTCCTAATAACATCTGGATTAGTGTTAGTATGAATAACTGAGAGAAGGTGTGTATACCCCAGAAGGCAAGAATCTTGGGGGCCATCTTAGAATCCTGTTTACCACATCAGTAGTACTGATAAATTTCAAAAACAGTATGCTGAGTGAAATAAGGCGAGTTAGCGAAGATACATACATGATACCACTTATTTGAATCTCTACGAAAGGTAACGGTGATCTATGGTAATAAAAAGCAGATCAATAGTTGCCTGGATTGGGAGCTGGAGGAGTGGCTGGAAGAAGGTACAGGGGACTTTTCTGTGATGAGGGATTTATTATATACCTTCATATTGATATGGTTATACAGGTCTATAAATTTTTTAGAACTCATCAAACTATACACTTCAAATGTGTGCACTGTATTCTATATAAAGTTTTCCCCCAATAAAACTCATTAAAAATAAACAATGAGCCAACCACATGGCCTTTCCCCACTGTCACCTTCTAAATGCTATGTGAAGACATCTGGTCGGTCAAACACAATCTCACTCAGAAACCAAGGTGCAAAGGAGTCTAGCAAATGCAATTTTAGTTTTAGGTTCCATTCTCTATGGTAAAAGATCAGATACTAGAAAGTACATGGTACAGATGTTGAGCTAAGCTAGCTCCCTCAGTTCAATGTATAAATATTTCTCCTCATTCCTTTGTATATTCAGGGGACCAGAATGAACGGATCAAGCACACACACACACATACATGTGCATGTGTATAAACATACATGTACACACTCTCCATGGAGAAGCAGTTTGCTCAAAGACAATGAACTGTAATATATAAAGAGAAGCCTAATGTATGTAATGAGAGCTGCCCATAACAGATAGTTCTCCATGTGAATATTTAGAGCAGTTTTCATCCTCTTTATTGTCTCACAAGCCAAGAAATAGTAGGTCTGGTTTCTAGTCCTGAAATTCACCAACCAGAGAAGTTACTTCCGTGGCTAAATGCCACCAAGGACATCATCACTACTTGTTTCAAAACTGTGGGTTCCAGTGTTGATACTTAGGAATGGAACCTATCCTAGGATCGTATGTTCTTAATGGAGGAAATAAATGGAGTTATACTCAGATCCTACAGAAACCATTAAAATAAGGTATTTTCCTCTTTTATTTTTGGATCCACTAAATTTATAGGGCAGGGCTTTCTTCAGTAATCTCTATTTGAATAAGAAGGGTGGAGTGGGCAGGGCATGAATTAATTATTCTCAAGGCCAAATATAACCCTCTGGGATTAAAAGAAGGGTGTTTTCTCTTTCAGTCACAAGCATGTGTACTCACTTATCAAAAATAAAATATACAAATTAATGAAACATTTTCAGAACATCTGGAAAAGATTTTCAGATGATGAGCTGCAGAAGCACATCACTTAAGAACCACTGACACAATAAATTATATAAATAGGACAAAAGAGCAAGATTTAAGCAAATTGCTGATGTTCATTGATAGTGCTTCTGCAGTATGTATCACACCCAGAGAGAAATAAAACTTAATTAAAGCAATATTATGTGAGGGATGTTGCTTATTTGATTTTTGTCAAACCTAAGCATCCATATAGTGATTAAATTTACCTATTGATGTCCACTGAAATTACATGTTTACTTCAAGACAACTTCCATGGGTTCTTTAATCCTAGGCTTCAGGAGAAACTAAAAAAGAAAGACAAAATGATCAGACACCATATGTCATTCACGGCAACTCCCTTGCACCAGGGGCTGAGATGGAGTTGTTTCAGTAGGCCACATGCGAGTCTCATCAGACTTCACAAGTCATGTCCTACGCTCTTCCCCGGAAGGGCAAATGTATCAGAACTGTGTTTGGTTTCAAGAAAACCCAACAGTGAGTTAAATAAGTCATTTGTCTCATGCAACAAGCCATGGTTAGGAAGAGCAGGATTGGTATTGTGGCTCAAGGTCATCAAGGATCCAAATTTCTTTAGTATTCTTATTAAAACCAATCCCAAAATGTGGCTTTAATCCTCAGGATTGCAAGATGATTGCTCCTTCAGGTATCCATCTGGAAGGACGGCAAAGGGAATAAGGGAATTTTATCATTGGCCAAAATTGGGTCACATGACTCACTTCTATCTGCACTGAAAGCTGCCAAAACAAGATTTTTAGCTGGACACATTTCCATTTACTTGGTATGCCTGTTAAGTAAGAAAGGCAAAGTGGATATTGAGTAAGCGTCCAGCAGTGTCTGTTACAACTAGTGACTATCAGACAAGATCCTCTATCTTGATACAACCTTCTCCAATCTAACCTCCAAATTACACACACACACACACACACACACACACACACACACACACTTGAATCACTTTGTTTTGCTCACTTACATCCAGCTTCTATGAGTTTCCTTAGTAGATTCATTCCCTTAAAGGATAAGTGTATTTTTTGAGGAATATAAAAATCTAAGTGTTATTTGCCTAGGTTTCTATGTCTCTAAATCCAGTACTAAGAAGTTCTGAGGTTCAAATGATTGCTTAATCAGAATCAAAATAAAAATACTTTCTGCGAGTCCTAACCTTGCAGCATTTTTCCAGAGTTAATCAAAGGTTCATACTAACTTCAGTAGAATGTGTTTGAGTCAATAAACATGTATTGTGCACCAATGGTGTGCCAGGCCCTGTGCCAAAGTTACCAAGAAGAAAAAGACTATCTCCGATCGGGGGACATACTGTCTGATACAAAAGATAGGCATGTGAACACAAAAGTATGATAGAGGAAGATAGCGTAAATTAGAGGATAGCACCATAGAAGAATAACTCTACTGGGGGAGGTGGGGGGCATGTAGGGGCGCCTGGGTGGCTCAGTTGGTTAAGCAACTGCCTTCGGCTCAGGTCATGATCCCAGGGTCCTGGGATCGAGTCCCACATCAGGCTCCCTGCTCGGCAGGGAGTCTGCTTCTCCCTCTGACCCTCCTCCCTCTCATGCTCTCTGTCTCTCATTCTCTCTCTCTCAAATAAATAAAAATAAAAAAAAATTAGAGGATAGCACCATAGAAGAATAACTCTATTGGGGGAGGTGGGGGGCATGTAGAGAAGATGTCTCCAAGGACAACATACTCAAGCTGGGTGAATTGATGACCCAGTTTTCATGTTTGCTGGGTTTCAGTCTAATGCATTTCCCACAATGTAAAAATGGAAATCAAAAAATGGCAATGAGAAATGTATTTTCAATAGTATTTTAAAATCTATCTTGAAATAAATATACAACCCAAAGTGATGGTCTGAAGTTTAATGAAATGTTTGCACTACTGCTTTGGATCACCCAAAATGCATCATGTCATTTCGCTGTTATAAGTTTCATAAACATGGAACATCTCACAATGTGGTTGTACCTACTGAAAAACAAAGAGCAAACTAACTAATCACCCAAGAAATTGTCCACAAAATATGCTAGACATTTTCATGATTAGCTTGAGAAATACTTAAATTCTGCTTTTTCTGTACTAAATATTTGACAATAAGAGAGACTAGATATTTTTGGCTGGCTCTACCATACAATAATGGTCTCAACTGTGTGTTATCACCCTGTGGTTGAATGTCTTGATGATCAAGTTACACATTCTTAAAGGTATTTATACACATTTCAGATTTGGGGGGAAGGATAATTTCATGGCAGTCCTAAACGATTATGAATTAGGACACATTTCCCCTTCTCCCAAAGACTCCTTATTTTCATAGTATCTTTTCATTCAAGACATATTCCCCAAACCCAATTCTGTCTGCCTGGAAAAATAGTTAACATTTATAAAAATGTATCAAAGAGCTTCAGAATATTCTATTCCTTTAATTCTCACAACATTCCTGAATGTTCAAATGAGCCATTTATATATGGGTTTTGTGAACTTAAGAGACTTGCCTAAAGTCATATAGTTACTAAGTGACCAAGCTAACCCCAGTTTTTTCATCCCCAACTCAGCACTCTTTCTAATACTTCCCACAATCCCAATGAGGTCTGTGGGGTGTACTGCATGTTACACAGTTACAGTCAATTTTTAATTACTGACACAGGTATTTTTTCTGTTATTCCACCTAAAAGCTAAGCCTTTTTACCAGGTATCCTTTTAAGTACCTTGCAGCTCAGATAATCTCTCACTGCATAAGTCTATACTTGATGAATTTCCTTCAACCAGGCTCCTCAAAAGTTTCTAATATCTTAAATATAATATTTATTTTAGTGATCCAGTAGTTTTTATTGAGCATCTATTTATGTCCCAAGCACTCTATTAAGAACAAAGAAGACACAATAAACTTTTGTTTCTGTCTTCTAGGAATTTAGTTTATTTCACTAAGGTAATATAAGCATCATGATGGCAAGAACTCCAGTTACTATTGTATTTTTAAGGCCTAGAACAGGGCCCAGCACTTAATATATTTTTAATAAATATATACAGTCAGACATGTAATATTTAAGTGAATTATCAATTCTAGAAAGCATAGGATGGATGTAGCTAGAAAAGCACAAATGTAGCCAATAAGATACAGCCTATATAGGGGAAAAACAGTAAAGTTATAAGCCCAGACGCCCAAAGAATATGCCAAACAGGGATCAGAGACATTCCTGGGATAATTAATAATTCCTGGCAGGCTTTTGTAGCCAAAGTAGAGAGAAGCCAAACCTTTACTGGACTTGCTTATATCAGGAATCTTATCTTAACGTAAACCTTGAGCTATTTACAAAGTTTAGAACATTTTCCACAATAGTCACACAATGTAGGCTTACAGGCATGAAAGTAACAGCATATTAGCCCCATCCATTCATAAACATTAAGGTAACATCTTCTAAACTAGAAGGGCTAGAAGAGAATAAGGTTCTCAAAAAAGGAAAAAGGACTTGCATAGTCAAATGAAAACAAGGCAGATTAGTGATAACAGAACTATTATTTTAGTGAGAATTGGTGCCAATTTCTGTGCTTGGAGAAATTGAAAACTTTACTAAATCTCATTTTATGCCGATGAAAGTTATATTAGGTTTGAGTACATACTGCAAGTTTTATAAGAACTATTCATTTTTTTCATTTCCCAGTATAGATTTAATCATTTCTAACCAATTCTCTGTCTTCAAAATGTTAGTTTCTATGTGTTTTTAGAGATAAATGCTTAGATAAATCTTGCCTGACTACTACAAGTGGGCATCCTTTGCAGAATATTACTTCAGCTACAGCATTAGCTAAAATTTACTAAACATATTCTCTATGAAAGGCAGATAAAGAAACTGAAACACAGAGGGTTTCTCAGGGTCCCATAATAAGTAAATGGTGAATCAGAATCTGAACTCAGGAAGTCTGGGAGCTGCTGATACTCTAACCCCCTGGATAGGGCTTATATTAATGTCTACTTATGATGCAGGTATAGTCAAAGTTCACTCTGTGCAAATGTATTTTGCTTTCTTGGTGGACTTTGTATGACATGAGTTTAACTTGAGAATGATGTATTCTTACCATGCAGTATGGATTATTTTATATTGGACAATGTCATCAATTTTTGTATGCCTAAGAAATATGATTTTAATGCTAACCTGAAATCAGCAAGAAGGCAAATCTAGGGCACCTGGGTGGCTCAGTTGGTTAAGCGACTGCCTTCGGCTCAGGTCATGATCCTGGAGTCCCGGGATCGAGTCCCGCATCGGGCTCCTTGCTCAGCGGGGAGTCTGCTTCTCCCTCTAACCCTCCTCCCTCTCATGCTCTCTATCTCTCATTCTCTCTCTCTCAAATAAATAAATAAAATCTTTAAAAAAAAAGAAGGCAAATCTAAGAAAGGGAGACAAGTATATATGACAATTTCAAAATTCCACTCTGAAGGAGATATGATGGCAGGTGATTAATAAAAATCTAATTTGTTTGATTTTTCCAGTCTCCCAAGAATAATCCAGAGAAGTGAGACCCAAACACCTCACACAAAGTGGGCATGGAATTGTTAAACTACAAATCCAGTTGATTAGGAAAGCTTTATCCCTGGAATGAATGAGTTTCCCATAGAAAAGAAAGTGCCAATGAGACACAAGTTTAAAAAGGCATGAACAAAGTATATTGGAGTAAGGAAAGAGGGAGTTTTAGGAAATCCTGACCCAAGATATTCTCCAAGCCTGATCCTCCTTGACAATGGTGTGCATCCTTTACTATGCAAGAGAATCGCTTTATAACTAGGATCAGAGTATATGTTAGAGAAAAGGGCTAGAATGAGTAAATCCTGAGCAACAGAAGAAAAAGAGAAAGAAAATCTACCAAAATGTGTATCAGCTCCAGGAATAGCAAGCAACCTATTTGCTGAAGGCTGCTCAATTATGATAATAAAAAGACACCAACCAGACCAGAGATATTGATCACCCTGTCCACTCTTGGCTAACGTTGTCATCAGTAAACCAGTGAGATAGAATACCATCTCTATATCGATTATATTACTGGTAAACATATATATTAGTTATAATTAGATAAAGATCTGGACTTTATCCTATATCAGATGTTGAGTCCTGGAGAGTTTTAAACTGGAACATGACCTATTAGATCTGAAATTTAGAAAATGAAAGTGTATATCAACAAGGAATCTTCCAGTTGAGAATGAAACTTAATTCAGGCTAACTTTAACAAAATGGGAAGAGTATTATCTCATATACAGGGAGTAAGTTGGAAAATTTATCCATGGCTGTATCTACATGCTCAAGCAGTATTCTCAAGACTTTTGCCAACTTCCTCAATTGTTCCCGAGACTAGGATTTGCCAGACTTCAGTCTAATGTCCAACCATGAACCAATGTGGCCTCAGGTAACTGGAAGGTTGGGTTAGCCAGAGCCCCAGAGCCAGTCTCCTTGGAACATGAGCAATTCTCTTCCAGTTTACCCCAGCGTTCCATAGAAATAGTAGCTTTTTTGGTATGCCTTGACGTTAAAGTGCTTGGAAAATATTGCTCGAGAAAATCAAGTAACATAGGATAGAAAATATTTTCCAATTATTTTTTTCCAATTATTTTCCTATATTTTCCAGTTATTCCTATAATGATCTCAGTGAAAAGAACCTCTTGGTGTTAAGTTCAAAAGAAGGCTTAAACAACCAACATCCTTAACTGCTATTACGTAAGTTAGATAGATAAAAACATCCCTCATAGAGGTGGCTTCTATGCTCTTAGAAGGTGAAGAGGGGAAGGTGTACAGAAAAGCCTCAGATAGGACATTAGGCCTCTCTCACTGCTGCTCCCCTCAGCCTTACTTCAACCTGAGTGATTTTGGATATACTTCTTTCTATTTTGTATGTAAGCTTTGTTTGAGGTTGGGGGTCAGTGGCTAAAAAAATGCTCACAAAACTCCACCTTGAAAACAAGCATAGATAGAGACTCCTCCATTGTAATTATGCCAACCTTCACTATAGAACTCAGAAATATTCTTGAAAACTCTAAGCTAAGGATTATATGAACCCTCTATCTTACAGACCCCTATAATGAATAGAGCAGGGAATAAACTCTCTGGGACTGAATTTTTGATGTAGTCACAGTGCAATAGCTTAGTTTGTTTTAAGGACATGAATTTAACTAAAGCTCAGAAATTAGCTTGTTGTCTTTTCTGAGCTCAGGAAGAGCAGGGCATGCATGCATACTGGTTTGGGACAATTCTGGCAACAGTCCAGTGAGAAAATATTGCATGCCAGGTTCACACTCCGTTATCTACAGTTTGAAAAAAAAATTTTTCCCCTGAATAAAAAAAAGGTGAGAAAAAAAAAAAAAAACAACCCTCATAAAATGATAACCAATACAGCCTTTAGGAGAACTTTTAGCTTGCAAGCGCCTCATTGCAGAATCACACAAAGATGATTTTAAAAGCCAAGTTTTAGAGTAAGATGTACAGTTCTGGGTCTTCAACAAATTCTGACAAGATTTCACACACTGTCAGAAAGGTTCTTTTCTCTTGCTTGGCTTCCCTGCGGTGGGAGAGGGGACAGAGCCAATGCCCCAACCTCCTTGCACTCAGGGAGCCACTTTGACCCAATTCCAGAAGCCCAAGGGCTGTCCTTAATTAGCATTGTAATTTATATTGCACAATTATGCAAATTGGGTACATAAACAAAATTATCCTTTCAGTTTGGCTTTGCTACTGGAGAAATGCAAAGCCAGTTAAAGATAAGAATAAAGAAAACAGAATACATTTGCTTTAATGCAGTGCACCATTTCTTAATTTATCCATTCTTTTGTTTTCCACTTTCACCTTGTACTTGGGGGTTTTATATTTTTTCTTTACTCCTGTTTTGTTTTGTTTTTTGTTTTTCTTGCTTTTATGCTGTTTTTTCTTCCTTTTACTTGGCTCCTTTCCTTGAGAAATTTTCCATCCCATTAATTCTGCTGCAGCGATTCATAACTCTTCAGGCCATTGGTTTTTTGATATGACTACTATCTTGACTGCCTACAGTTTCCTTTCTCTTTTTGCTCGCAGATTCTCTCCTTTCTCCCGGCATCCCCTTCTATTTTACTCCATTTTCCCATTAGTTTGACTTGCTATTATAGCTGTGGGATGCTCCTTGCCCAAGATCTAGCAAACACCCTCAGGATGCAATCATTTTTCCTAAGAAAATGGAAAATAAGCCTGGCAAATAACAGAGCTTAGAAGATAGGGAATTTAAGATACAAAGCCCAATGAAATCTAACTGGAAGCCAATGCCTAGAGGCAATAGACAGTATTCAAGTAGATATTAGCCACCAGGTAATCAGCATTACAAAGATAATTTTCCAACATTGTATGGTATTCTAATTGAGCTAGCCCTTTCAAAAAGCCTTAAAATTCCATGGAAGAACAGAAAATTTTAAATATTTAAAAACTAGTAGAAAATAGAACCTTCTAGATAGAGCTGGTTTTGCAAGAACAGTGGCTGCTGGCGCTCGACAATGTATGGGGACTAACAGTTAAGGGAATTTGTAACAGAGGTGTTTGAACACAACTAGGAAGAGAACTGAATTGTTCCTTGCTTTATCTGCCCAGAACCTCGGCTCCCCCAGGGAAATATCCCTCCTCCTCCTCCTCCTGCCCTCTGGCTATAGCAACAGCAGCCCCATTAAAATGTAACCCAAGGGACACCAGCCTAACTTGGGCAAATCAGAGCACCCTCCCTCTGGCTATAACTCTTCCACTCTGAGTAACATTCAAATGCCTCCCAAACAGATTTTTAGTCTCTGCCTCTCTCTCTCTCTCTGACCCCTAACTCATCTGCTACCTTTCTCCCATTCACTTACTAAGTTCTAGCCATCCTGGCTGACTGGTATTCTCAGCTCATTGCTTTTGTACCTTTCATCTTCTCCTCCTGTAATGGTCTTCCTTCATTTTTTGATGGCTGGTTTCTTCATGTCGTTTGAGTCTCAAATGTCATCTCCAAGAAATAGCCTCTTTTATCTCTATCTA
This sequence comes from Mirounga leonina, assembly GCF_011800145.1. Taxonomy (NCBI): domain Eukaryota; kingdom Metazoa; phylum Chordata; class Mammalia; order Carnivora; family Phocidae; genus Mirounga; species Mirounga leonina. The sequence goes on from NW_023270431.1 coordinate 385,864, forward strand.
ATGGTGACCTCCATCCCATTGCTTGCTATGCATATTACTTTGTTTTAATTTAGCACCATTAGAAATTGGCTTACATATTTATTTTATATATGCCCTTGCCTCTCAGATATTTATATTTCAACTTATTTATTACCTGACTCTTCCCACGAGAATGTAAGATCTTAACTGTCTAGTTCACCCCTGTATTCCCAGTTTTCAGGACAGTGTCAGACACATGGAGCATTCCCAAAATAATTTTGATATAAGTGAATGAATGAATGATTGTTACAGAATGGGTAAGGACCTCAACCTGGTCAAAGTGTTCCATCTGCTTGAATTGTGGGCTTTGTGTTCCAGGGTGAGTCAAGTTCATCTTTTTGGGTATTGAGTGTGTGAACTAGGAGATAGAAAGCTCACAGTAACTGGTTTTCCACCACGTGAACTAAAGTGAGTAAGCCAGTGATAGACAGAGGGGACAGTAGAGGGGGAGGGAATTAAGTAGAGGGTGTGGAAAGGGGAGGTGTAGTAAGAGTAGAGGTGTATGGAAACCGAGTTTGGACAGGGTTTGATGCCTGGTTTCTGATGATCCTGAGGCCCAGCTACAGTCCTATCTTTGGTTCCTATGAATTCTCTCGGGGTCTTTTCTATGATTTCTGCTTTTTCTTATACTGTGAATTGGATTTCAATATTTTCCAATCAATAAAAGTAACACATAACAACATTATAACATTGTGCTTAGGAATTTACAATCTGGTGTAAAATTAGCATTTGAATCAAGATCCCGCTATTTATTGTCTGTGTCACAGAGAACCAATTTCTTAATCTCTCTAAATTTTAGTTCTCTTATGTAAAAATGAAGGGCAAGAATAAAACCTAACTGATGGAAAGATTTAATGGGATTATATATGCACATTTTTAAAAAGATTTTATTATTTATTTTTCTGAGAGAGAAAGAGAGAGGGAGGGAGGGAGCACAAGCAGGGGGAGTGGCAGGCAGTGGGAGAAGCAGACTCTGCTGAGCAAGGAGCCCTGGGATCCTGACCTGAGCCAAAGGCAGATGCTTAGCTGTTCAACCGACTGAGCTACCCAAGCGTCCCTATATGCACATTTCTTATACACAATATCTGATATAGAGTAAGTTCCTAATTAAGGAAGGAAATGCAGCCTGGCTCAAGGGTGAAAGTCTGCTTTGAATTGGTATTTCAAATCTACCCTCATTGGTGTATCTTACTTTTTGTGGCACATACTGCATTCCCATTTATTTTAGAATATATTCTAAATTCTTTTTATGATTGAATATATTTAGAGTACAACTTCTCTCCTTTCCTCTATGAACATTTATGCTCATCTCATCTTTGATATATCAGTTTCTGTTAGATATCCTAGGTGGAGCATTTGTGAGTGAAAAAATACTTGATGCTGAGAAATTGGGGAAATGATGACATAGAGGGATCCTCTTCAAGCATAAATTGGCAAGTGTGAAGTATCCCAGTCTATGAAGAGAAAAGTACCTTCATAGGATGAGATCCTGGAACACAGACAGTGGTGGAAACTTGCTTTTCCTAATGCTCTTGGTGATGGTGCTCTTTGCCTATTATAAGACGTAGGTTGTGAGAGTAAGAAGAATGAAATCTGGAAGGACTTGGACTGGATCAACCTTTGTGGATGAGGCTTGAGATACCACTTTGTTGTTCCCGTGGTAGAGGCCCATATCCTAATGTCCAGTCTACAGGGATCCTGTGAGTCAGCTCTACCCTCACCACAACCATAAGCCAAGTGAGGCACAGCAAGTAGGGGAGGTGGGGGGTGGTGTTTGTGAGGAAGAGGCTTTCCCAAGAACATTAAATTCTAAAACCCAAGAAGTAATGATACCATAAACAAATGTAACAGAAAGTAAAATGTGGGTCTCTAGTAAGTTAACATGTATTTTTTTTAAATGTAGCATATCTGCCAAAAGTAAAAATAAATAAATAAAATGACTCATTTTATAAAATTTTTATGAAATGAAATGAAAAGTATATGTAAAAAGGTTAAAAACCTACACAGGGGGCACCTGGGTGGATCAGTTGGTTGAGAGTCCCACCCTTGATTTCAGCTCAGGTCATGATCTTGGGGTCCTGGGATTGAGCCCTGCATCAGGCTCCATGCTCAGTGGGGGGGTCTGCTTGGATTCTCTCTCTCCCTCTCCTTCTGTCCCTCCTCCCACTTGTTGCACTCTCTCTCTCTAAAATAAATAAATAAATCTTTTTAAAAAATTACAAAAAAAACCCAAAAACCCTACACACAATTTAATGATATTGATAAAAAAGGTTGATATTTTTAAATATGTTCCCTTACCTGAGCCAAAACTGGAATTCAGACTGCTAAGTGGTAGATTTGAATTTCTAATCGGCTTGCAATTCCCAGGAAATTATGATAGAAAGATTGAATATCTTTTAACATAGTAGATCAGAGTACATTTAAAGAGATTGAAAACTGATTTTCTGACAAATTCTGGCTATTGGTTTGAGAGAAAGACTAGGGTATGGGTAGTATATTTTCTGTTTACATCCAAATTGTAGTGTGTATGGAATTCTGTGACTCATCTAGTTCAGCAATAACCAGATAAAAATGTAATGGAAAGAAATGAGTCAGATTTGCACAAAAATATAAAATTGTAAGAAAAATACTTAAAATACATTTATGGGCCATTTAAGAAAATTTGAATACACAGAGAGACATAGTGTTCTTATATGGCAAGGTAAAATACTAAATACTGATCATTTAAATTATCTACATATGGCTGAGATAAATGAAAGTATTGGCATATTATGGGGTATTATTTTAATACTCTATACAAATTATATTTGCTAATACACTAGTCCCCCACTTACCCACAGTTTTGCTTTCTGCAGTTCCAGTTACCCACAGTCCGGAAGCAATGATCCTCCCCTCATATGGTCAGAAGGACAATAGTAACCTAGGTCACGATGCCCACATTATTCCCCTTACTTCAGCTCATCTCATAGGCACATTATCATCTTACATTACTGCAAGAAGACTGAGTACACTACAATAAGATACTTTGAGGAAGAGAGACCACATGCATGTAACTTTTATTACAATATATTGTTATAATCGTTCTATTTAATTATTAGTTATTGTTCTCTTACAGTGCCTAATTTATAAATTAAACTTTTTCATAGGTATATATGCACAGGAAAAATATGGCAAATATAGGGTTTGGTACTATCTGTGGTTTCAGGTGCCCACTGGGAGGGGGGGGTCTTGGATTGTATCTCCCTACAGACAAGAGCACTACTGTATTTCATCAAGAAAATTGCAGTTACCTTCGTCAACAAGATTACCCTCTCTATGGTTTTTCATTTCCTATTTTGTTGTATTCTCTTTCTTGTTTCTAATTTTTTTTATCTTTACTCTTTACATAAAGTTAAAGATATTTTCCTTAAAATTTGATTTAGTTCATGGAGCACCTGGGTGGCTCAGTTGGTTAAGCATCTGACTCTTGATTTCGGCTGAGGTCACGATCTCAGGGTTGTGAGTTTGAGCCCCATTTTGGGCTCCATGCTGGGCCTGGAGCCTGCTAAGATTCTTTCTCTCCCTCTCCCTCTCCCCCTCCCCCAACTCTCTCTTTACCAAAAGAAAAAAAAAAATGATTTAGTTCATGCTTTGTGTGTTGGTTTTACATTTCTTTAATTCAATTAAATTTGTTGTTTCTGTCTCTAAGTTTCTTCTCTTTGATTTATTGTCATCTACTTAGATTCTTGAGATAAAGACTTGATTCATTTACCTTTATTTTTTATGTGGTAAAGGCTAAAGCCTATGAATTTGTTTCTGAGAGCAGCTTTGGTACTATACCTGTGTTGAAATGTGGTGCTGTAATGTTAGGTTTCTAAATAGTGTATGACTGTGGTTTTATTTTCCAATTTGTCCTAACAGTTATTTAGGCAAATTGTCTGTGTATTTAATGTTGCTTTGTTTTAATGTTCGTTTTTAAAATATTTTGGAGATATTTTTATGAAAAAATTATTTTAGTACTATTAAATTGTGACTATATGTGATTTCTGTAATTTCTATTATTTATCACTTAGTTGCTCTTGACTAATACTGATCTATTTTGCTAAATAAACTATAGATGCTTGAAAAAATATGTGTAGTGTCCATTTGTAGGGTATAGGTATTTATAGATATCAATTATTAACTTTTTCTTTTATTTCCTTGATTTTAGTCAAATTACATGATTCTTCTCTAGTGATTTGGTAGTTACACATCACGTTTATAGTTTATATGTGTTTATATTTCCCCTTAACATACCTCCATACATTCTTTATACCTTATACTTGAGTCATTATCAAAGCCAAGAATGAAGCAGTACAGTTGACTCCTCCCAGTTAAGATGAAGATCTTGGTACATTTTTCCTTTATAATCCTCCCACTCCTCCTTCCCACTTCCATGTCGACATTCCATTTCTAATTTCTATCAATATAATCTGTAATTTAAAACCAACTGATGATGATGTTTACTTTTTAAAAAACATTTAAGTCTTTTTATTTTGCCAATAATTTTCACACTTGCATTCAGTTTTCTAAGCATATTTCCAATGATTATGTAAATTTACCTTTATGTTCATTCATTGCTGTGTTCCTGTCCCTGCATAATGGCTGACACATCATCTGTTTTCAGGAATTCTGGTGAAGGAACCAATGCAGTAGAATGAGAGAGAAGATAAGAACCTGACCAAGTGAACTTAAACTGCCATACTGAGTGTTGCTTCTGTAAGTGAAGGTTACCATAAACACACTATCACCAAGATGATGATAAATCCATAAAGCAGATTTTCCCTTGACAGTCCCATCTCTGCCACAGTCACAAACACACGCATACACACAAATCCATTCTAATGGAAATAAACACTTTACTATTTCCCAATGTGCTAATACTCTTGGAATGTGGGGCACCTACATTGTGCCTATTCATTTTTCTTTGTTATTAGCCCTTTTAATGGATTCACCTGTAAATAACTGTAAACAATGGTCTCAAACTCAGCTGCACTTTGTAATCTCATGGGAAGATTTTTAAATGCTTCTAAAGACCTAGCCGCTCACCAGCCCAATTAAGTCCAGATCACTCTGGTTGAGACCCAGGCATCAGTACTTTCTAAAACTCCTCATGTGACTACAGAGTGCAGCCAGGAGTAAGAACACAGGAGAGTCAGTATAAGTCTGAACCCTCAGTCTAGTTGTGCTTGTAGATATAAGGCAACACAAGAGCTTTGGGGGGTACTTAAAAAAGAGATCCTGGGAAACAGACCTTTCTTTAGGACCATGATAACCACGTCAAAATGGAAAGCACTTGTATTCATTACAATAACTTCCATTGTTTTTAACATGCCGATGAATGAAGCATCCAGCTCTGTTTTGGGGGTGAGAGTAGAGATAACAAGAGAGTCTAGAGTTTGATGGACAGCTCAGCTAAAACCCACATGGAACAACAGAATGTAACCCAATTTTTCAAAATTAAGAACCGTTTCATAAATTTGATTGGGGAGATCTCTTCCACAAGAAAATTTATAGTTATGGTCCCAATTTGAGGTCTTACAATTTTTTTCTTTACTTTTAGGCGGACTACCACGTAGATGTTTCCTTATTTTATGGAGACTCAGACATTTGAATTCAGAATATGGACCAGGTTATTTAATTTTGAAGCCTACCTGAGTAGAATCAAGAAAATATTCTCTCTGGAAATGCTCTTTGAACATTGTTACCATAATAATTATAATGCTTGACTTGAAGAAAGATACAGATTAAAAAAAAAAAAAAGGAAAAACAAAAAACTCATTTGCAAACTTTTGGTGGCATTTTGTTATACACTTCTTTCGAAACACACTGTTAGGTGATAAATTAACAAAACCATTCAAACTATAGTTATTATTACTTTATAATGAAAGGAATCAACTAGTTGTTTTATACATGATAACAATATTCATTCAATTGCTATTTTTTTAATTTAAAATTTGTTTGAGGACCTCATTCAATTTATTTTTAATTTTTTTCTTCCAATTTTTTTGAGGTATAATTGACAAATAAAGTTTTATATATTTAAACTGTACAATGTGATGTGTACATATATGTTGTGAAATGATAACCACAATCAGGTTAACACATCCATTACCTCACATATTTAATGTTTTGTGTGTGTATGTGTGTGTGTGTGAGGAGAACACTTAGGATCTACACCCTTAGCAAATTTCGAGCGTATGAGCCAGGGTTATTAACTGTGGTCACAATGCTGTATGTTAAAATCAATCAATTTAGTAGTTAACATACTCAGACCTCTTAGGAAAGAGATAATATCTACAGACAACAGTTAGCTAAATTAGCTTCACAGAGCTAAAACTTCTCATTATTTTTGGTCTCTTCCCTGCTAGGTAGTATCCATTCATTTTATTGTGTGGTTGTTTCTAAATATGTTGCTAAAAATATGCCAATGCACTTAATTATGTTTTAAAGATGGCTTTCTTTGTAATAGAATTTGGATTTCTGAAGATACAGAGCTTGACTGAAAAAATATCAAGCAGAATATGGGATCTTTGGACTTTAATCATATAGAAAAATAATCCAGAAGTTAGTATGACTTAAGTGTCTTCTATAGTGATTTTCACTTAGTCCTGTGATTCTCAAAGAGTACTTGGACCAGCAGCATCCCTGTCACTTGAGAATTTTAGAAATGCAAATTCTCAGGCTCTACCCAGCCTTACCGAATCAGAAACTCTGAGGTTGGGGCCAGCAATCTCCTTCTCTGTGATTCTGTTACACTCTGAAGTTTGAGGATCTCTGACATGATAAAAATGCCCCAAAAAGGTACTAGAACAAACATAAAACAACAAACCCTATGACTCATCCACTGCCTTGTTTTATTTTGTTTAGAAAAATGATTCATCTGCATTAAAAGATAGTATTTGCCCAGGAAGTTCATTTTTCTCTTCAGTAGAATTAATCAGGGTACCAATCATTCTATTATATTTTTCCGTTATGTGTCAAAGATTCATGACTGGTTTTCAACATCTTTTAAAGTACACTTAAATGATCATTAATTCCTCACATTTGCTTTCAAAAATTCTTTCAAGCAGCAGAGTGTTAGATTTCACGTGTGTTTTACTTACCTCATCGAGATAATGTTACTATAATGATTTCACTTATATGTTGCATAATTAGATCTAATATCTCTCTAATGAGATACACCATGTTATTTGGAACCAGCTGCTCTATCATGGATAGCAAAGGACATTCTACACTAAATTTTCCAAGATATTCAAGAATAATGTTAAGTGGTCATTTCATACAAGTCATTTTTCCTCCTTTCTTTAAGAATCTATTTGTTTCTGGATGGATATTAACATTCACAATCACTCAAAGGCTAAAGGAGTCAGCTGGCTTTGGTGTGAGACATAGCACATAACAACTATTTGTTGGGATAATAAAAACTCTCTGTTATCAAGAAAAAAAATCAGTTACCTGAGAATCTAGACCAGGGTACTCTACGTTTTTTTGCATTTGTACATTTATAGTAGATGTTAAATTCTTATATTACAGTTTAAGAAAGAACATTTTTCATGTGAAGAATACATTTATTAGGAAAGAGCTGCATGGAGGCTTAAGAATGTGGTAGCCATTTTTTTTCAGTAACTGCTATGTATGTTCAATAAATATGAGATGGAAATAAGTACATATATATCTTTGGGGCTTGCTTCACCGGTTACTCACTCATATAAAAATACCTAGGTGCATATTTAATGTAGACTAATGAATACTCAATAGACACATGTAGATATACAAAGTGAACTGCATGGAGCCTACCCACTAGTTTACATTCAATGGGATTCTCATCTCTCTGCTGAATGTAAATACATGACTATTTAGCTAAATTGTATTTGCTTGTTAATGAAACCAGAGCATGCAGCATTTTATGAAAGTGTGGTGAATTAATGGCTAAGATTACTTCATCTCCCTACAGCCTTCTGAGTCGCTACAGAAGAGGAAATTAAGGGAGACAAACTGAACTGTGATGCTCTGGGACTCCCTTGATTCTGCCTGTCACCGTTATAAGCCAGCTCAAGGCCTCGGGGGAGTCGGCCTGCTCTAGCCTTCCTCAGCCAGCCAGACGGTGACGGCCCACTGCTTTTATTCATTACCCTGAATGTAATGCACTAAATTTAACAAGTAACACACTCAGCGGGAATTTATTGGCCTTTTGCAGCATGATTGCAAGGTAGGATATGGCTATGGATTCCAATTACTGTTGACACCCAGATAAGAAGAACAAAGCCTATATATAATTATTAATCAAAGTTGATAGTTTAAGGAAATGAAAATAAATAAATAAATAAATAAATAAATAAATAACTCACTCACTCACTCTATTTTATTTGAAGCAAATGTTCCCAGGTTGAAAGAACTCTCCTTGGTTACATAATGGTAGCATTCCAATTAAATATAATAGCAATAATAAAAGAGCAGCGTAGTGGCAAAGTGATCCTATAAAGCAACAATTTTCACACCAAAATAGCTGTGTGGAGCACATGTACAGTAGAGGAGAGGCTAACAAAGTCCAAACATAGACTTGTGATATGTAAACGAATGGTCAAATAAACAGCAATCTTTAAGGATTTAGTGTTTTAGTTAGAAAAAAATAATCCATTTAATATTGCTATTCCAGATGATAGTTACAAATAGCTCTATTTTAATATGATAGGAAGAGTGATTGTAAAAAAATATGGGGTCACACTTTCATATCTATACCACTGGCATTACCTGATCATGAAAATTAAATATTGTTGGCATACAGATATTTATGAAGAAACTCAAAGTCCTTGGGTCGCAATAAGAACGTGAGAAAAGGAACTAGAATTTTCACTCACTTTGGGCAAGGGTTTGTTATAGTTATTGTTTGTTTTATTTATAAAGGCCAAAGGAACACGATACATGTAAAGGTGTAGGAGAGAGAGAACAGGATTTTATTTTACCAGACTGGACGTGAATGAAAAATGTTAAAAATATAAGGCATATGAAAACAAAGGGAACATCACTTTCTCCATGATTAACCCAAATGGCCAACTTATTATTGAAATAAGAGGCAACATGCATCACTGGTGAAGGCTTGAACTCTCAAATTACAAAGAATCATATCCTGGCTTTAATAATTACTAGTACTCTGACCTTGAACCACTAATTTAATCTCTCGTAGCCTGTTTCCTCAAGTGTAAAAATAGGGATGATTATAGCAGCTACCTGTGTTGTTATATTGACAATAGTGCATTATATACTTCAAAGTTGCTAAGAAACCAGATTAAATGTTCTCACCACAAAAAAGAAATGATCATTATGGAGCATGATGGTGGTGGTAGCTGATGCTATTGTAGTGGTAATCATATTGCAATATACAAAAGTATCAAATCAACATGCTATACACCTTAAACTTACACAATATTATATGTCAATTGTATCTCAGAAATATTTGTGATAGATTAATATGGTTCTGAGCACAAAGTAAAAACTCAATAAATATTAGCAAATTTTATGTTATTTAGTATTATTTTAATCTACTCGATATTAAAAATCATTAAATCAGTGAACAAATAGCATCATAATCTTTTACACCCAGATAGGCTTCAGTACAAATCTGAGCTCAAATACTTTTTGATGGAAAGTATTTTATTTCTCCGATTAGTTTGGACCTTGGAGTCCTAGTTTTATGGAAAAATCTTATAACTGTGTGGAGTTAAACAATGTGTATTTCTGATACTGAGAATGCTAAGGTATAACATTGGTCTAATGATACCTGCCTTTGAGGATATATGGTAAAACTGGAGAAAACATATATATTTGTTCACGAAACTCAGCACATAGCCTGGCACCATCCAAAAATGGAGCTGTTTTTTTATTTAGGATCTATAGATGGACACCTGTATTTAGTTATCATTGCAATTCCACTCACAATTCATTATCATCCCTATTACTTAGGAAATGAAATGAAGGATGAAAAGCTAATTGGTCTGTTCAAGGTCACAGAATTAATAGCAAGAGCCTCAACTCACCTTAGGTCAAAGTGACCATAAGTCAGTATTCTTTCTACTACAGTAACCTCCTTTTGGAGGTGAGAAAATAAAGGTGGATGATTGACAAAATATGTTTGTGTGTGTATGAAACAGGCATGTGCTCTTGATAATTGGTACACAGTTTGGGTTTTAAAAGAGTGGGCAGATGAAAATCATCTATGCTGTGCCATGGTTTTCTCTGACTTTCCTAAGAATGTCATGGAGCTAACCTATTTAAGGCCTTAAATAATTGGTATCCTGAAATAAAATTATCTGCAGAAGTGTAAAAAAGTACTTCTACCGCAATGTGACCTATTGACTGGGGCATCAGTCTTCAAAAAGCCCATAATCCAAAGGAAGCAGTTAAGTGACATGAATTCCATCATAACAATAAAATGATTACTTAGACTGAAAAATTTAACTAACACTGCCAATCAAAGAACATTTTCTCTCTCTATATATGTATATATATTAATATTTTTACTATTGAATTCAATCACTTCTCTGGAACAATTTTTATTCCACAATCAATAGGATCCACATCTAAAAGCTGTTCTTAGAATGTTCAGATAGAAACCTAGTCTTCTGAATCAGAGAAACATGAATAACACTGATTTTTAAAATTAAGGACAAAAATTAAGTCAAATAATACTTTAAGTAAATCATGAATAAATGCTTTCATTGAAGGAAATTCACTGAATGATGAATGGATAAAGAAGGTGTGGTATATACATACAATGGAATATTACTCAGCCCTAAAAAAAAAAATGAAATTTTGCCATTTGCAATGACATGGATGGAGCTATTATGGAGTATTATGCTAAGTGAAATAAGTCAGTCAGAGAAAGACAAATACATATGATTTCACTGATATGTGGAATTTAAGAAACAAACGATCATAGGGGAGAAAAAAGAGAGGTGAACCAAGAAACAGATTCCTAACTATAGAGAACACACTGATGGTTACTAGAGGGGAGAGGAGTGAGGGGATGGGATTAAGGAGGGCACTTGTTTTGATGAGTACCAGGTGATGTATGCAAGTGCTGAATCACTGTATTGTATACCTGAAACTAATATTACACTGTATGGTAATGGTAACTAACTGGAATTTAAATAAAAACTAGGGCACCTGGGTGGCTCAGATGGTTAAGCGTCTGCCTTCGGCTCAGGTCATGATCCCAGGGTCCTGGGATCGAGTCCCACGTCGGCCTCCCTGCTCCTTGGGAGCCTGCTTCTCCCTCTGCTTCTCCCTCTGCCTCTCTGTCTCTCATGAATAAATAAATAAAATCTTTAAAAAAAATAAAAAAAATAAAAACTAAAAAAAAAGAATAAAAGATAAAAAAAAATTCATCCATTCACTCATTCATTCAACAATGGTGTACTAACTGCCTCCTTTTTGCAAGTTCTATGCTAGTAATGAGGATATAGGACCCAGTCAGCTAGACAAGGTCACTGCCCATACAGTAGTGAAGAAAAATATGAAACAATCATATAATTACAATTTTAATGAGGATGTTGACTGCAGTGGGGCCTATATAAGGGTTTCAATCTGCTCATGGGCAGGGGTCAGAAAGATCTCATTAGGAAGTAACTTCATCTATGTGAACTTAGTCCTTACACCAACCCAATGAGACCAGTTCTGCTATCATCATCCCATTCACAGATAAGAAGACTGAGGGAAATTGCATTAAATATCTTAACAAATCAAAAAAATATATATATATTAACAAATCAGACAGTTGGTAAGAGGTAGATCCAAGATCCAAACCCAGGCTATCTGGTTGTAGATTCTGCTTTTAACCCCTGTGCTATGGACATTCATGTGCGTTTTTGAGGGGTAACAAACACACTCCAGAGAGAAAGATATATGAGAAGAACCTGACGTGGACAAGGACTGGTCCTCTACATAAGAGCTGCACTGTTTAATAGAAATGTGAGCCTTGTATGTAATTTTAAATTTTCTAGTGCCCATGTAACAAAAAGTAAAAGGAAACGGATGGATAGAGTACTCAGGAAAGGTGATTTGGCAGTTTCTTATAAAATTAACATGCAGATACCAAATGACCCAGCAGTCATACTCAAGCATTTACCCCCGATAAATGAAGATGTATATTCACACAAAAATCTGTACAGGAATGTTTATGGCAGTTGAATTCATAATTGCAAAAACTAGAACCAACCCAGGTGCTCCTCAATGGGTGAGTAGTTAAACAATGTGGGGCACATCCAGCTCATGTAATGCTATTTGGCAATAAAGAGGAATGGACTCTATTGTTGCAGGCAAAAACTTGGGTCAGTCTTGAGGGAATTATGCTACGGGAACAAAGCCAGTTCCCAAAGAATACACCCTGTATGATTCCACTTACATCACATTTTTGACATGACAAAACTATATAAATGGAGAACAGACTGGTGGTTGCTAAAGGTTAGGGCGGGGGGAGGGATGGAGCACAAAGGTTATAAAAATGCAACACAAGCGATCTTTGCGGTGAAGGAACTGCTCTGAATCTTGACGTGGTGGTACCTACATATGTGATACAATTAAATAGAACTAAGCGCACACAGACAGACACACACATGTATAATTGAAACTAGGGAAATCGGAGTAGGATCGTATCACTGTCAATATCCTGGTAGTAATACTGTGAGGATAGATACTGCTGTTGGGCAAAACCTTAGAGAAAGGGAACTCGGGATTTCTCTGTATTATTTCTTACAATTACATGGGAATCTAGAATTATTTCAAAATAAAAATGTTAACTAAAAGGAAGGAAAGAGATTAAGTTTATTTTATTCTACTTAACCCAATACATCTGAAATACTCCCATTTCAACGTCTTAAACAGTATAAAAATTATGGAGATATTTCACTTTATTTCATACTGTCCAGTCAGACTAGCCACATTCCAAGTTCCCGGTAATCAGTGGCTAGTGGATACCACACTGGGTAGCACAAGTGTTGTGAATACAAATATAAAAAGTGAAGACAGAGGTCTAAGAGGTAGGAGTGGGTCAGGTTATACAAATGAACTTGTGATAAAATCCAGAGTCATTGCAGTGGCCTCTAGAACCTGATAATATAGCAACCTCCTGCCTTCTTTCTCCCTCATTCTCCTAGCCCCATTGGAGTCCTTGTTCTTCCTGGAAAACGCCAAGCATGCTCCAACCTCAGGAACCTTGCTCTTGCTGTTTTCTCTGCCTGGAACCCTCACCTCAGAATATCTCTCTGACTTGTTCTCACACCAAGAATTGTCTCTGTTCAGATGTCTGTCAGAAGGTGTTTTCTGACCTACCTAAACAAAAGAGCCAATTCCACTATTCTCCAACGCTCCCTATCCACCCATTATACTACTTTAATTTTCTTGACAGTACTTACACCCCTGGACACTCTATATATTTACTTGTTTATTGTCAGTTTTCCACAGAGCCTGGAACAGTGCCTGATGCACAGAATACATCCAATGAATATTTGCTGAATGAATTGTTTGATGAATAAATTAATTATGTTTAACTCTTTTGCTATTCTCAAATGAACTGCCCGCCTCAAATAAAATCTACGTTTTCCTGGAATTCAAAAACTGACATAATAAATATCAAAAATTTGGTTAAGTCTCCTGGATTTTTATTTATTTTATTCTTTTATTTTTTAGTCTCCTGAATTTTTAAAATACAATGCACAGAAGCAATTTCTTTACATCCCAATAAAATCAACAAGATATGTATATATATATATTTTTAATTTTATTTATTTATATATTTTAGAGAGAGAAATGGGGGGAGTGAGCACAGTGAGGGGAGGGGCAAAAGGAGAGACAGAGAATCTCAAGCAGATTCCACACTGAGCTTGGAGCCCGATGTGGGGCTCAATCTCATGACCCCAAGATCATGACCTGAGCTGAAATCAAGAGTTGGATGCTTAATCGACTGAGCCACCCAGGCACCCCAATAAACAAGATATTTTTAACACGAAGATTAAGCTTTTGGATAAAAGGGTTTTTTTTTTTTAACACTGCTTCTTATTTTTAGCGAACTTATTTCTGATATAAGACCATTTAATTTATATTTTGTTCCTATATTCATGATAAATTTCTGTACGTCTTGTTGTAAAATTCACTTTTCACCAAGTAAATACATTTAGAAATTCTGAAAAATGGTATTCACTATTCCTAAAGGTGTTATCAAAGTCCTCCTAGTACATTGGACCTTTCCTAACATATCACCTTCTGAGGGAAGCATTCTCCAATAACCCCAATCAGAATTTCTTTGTCTCTTGCACTTCCATCATTGTATCCAGTATGTATCTTAATCCAATGTCAATTCCAGTCTACTTATATCAAAAATATTAATGAAGATATTCGCACTCCAGGAAGGCAGAAACTGTCTTTTTCAAAGTCACTAATATAATGATTTATACTTCTCAGTCAGACCTAGATAAATATTTGATGAACTGAATGAATTCTGTTTTGTTTTAATAATGTATGCATATATCTAGTCTAGAAGACTTGATAGGCAAATGTTGCATAAGATAACCTCTCAAACACAAGTTCATATCATTCAGTATTTTTTTCCAGAAAAGAACTAATATTTATTAAGCTCCTAAGATACATTAAAGATTTTACATGTGATCTCATTTAGTCCCCATAATATATGGAATATTATTAACTCTATGAAGAAATGAAAGCTCAGAAAAAAGTATGTAGCTTTTATAAGGTCTGATGGCTGTTAAATGTCAGGATTCTCTCTGCCTATCCCTCCAAATCTAAAGTATTATTTCATACTTTACAGTAGTAATACTTCAATGTAGAGATAGCTTCTAGAACAAGTGACATGGGTAATATCTATTTTGTTACAAAATTACCCAAAGTTTCTGAGCTCCAAAAGAGAATATTGATAAATCAGGGCTTACCTAAAGAAATGTAACCAAGATACGCTGAGCTTCTAAAACTATATTTCATGTCAGATTAAGGAATTGGATAATTTTATCCAAGAAAATTGTAAATGATACTGCATAGTGAGGAATTTGGCTTCACCCAAGAGAGGTCTGGCCTTTGTTGTACTTAGCACCTGGGAGGTAACTTCTAAATCCTTGGAAATTTTCCAAGTGATAGCAGTCTGTTTTTTCATGGTGGACCCCCTGGAAAACCTGGTAAATCAATAAATCGTTTTTATGTAATAAAGCCCCTATAAAAACTCTGGATGCTGAAGCTCATGTAAGCTTCCCTGTTGGCTCTACTATATGTGTATTGTCATAGACCACTACGAGTAGAGAAACAGGTCCTGAGAACAATGAAATGTTCACATTTGGAACCCTCCCAAACTCTGCACTATGTTTCTTCATTTGGCTGATTTTTGGCATCATTTTCCTGCAATGACTGTAAGTATAGTAGGTTTCAGTTATTTCTGTCTTTCTAGTGAATTAGCAAACGTGAGGGTCGATTTGAGAAACCCTGAACGTACAGTTGATGTCAGAAGTAAGGGTGGTCTGTGTGGACTCTAACTTTGTAGTTGCACTCCAGCTCCTTGGAGTTGGGCCCAAAAATCTTGGGCAGACTGGGTGGTCTGGAAGACTACACCTTTAACTCTGTGTAAATGTATAATAGCATAATACAGTACATTTAGAGGTCCTTAAAAATGTATATAGTATATTAAACATTTGTTGGGGAGAGGAGCATGAAAACTGACCTCAAATATTCAGAGTATTATCAGGTAGACATGTTTGGTATTTCTCAGAGATAAAAATTTGCCTCAATGTAAGATAGAACTTCCTAAAAATTAGAGCTACCCAAAGATATCATTAGCTGCCCATGAAAGTAGTAAGCTCCGTACCTTTGAAAATGTTAACTCCCAGTATAGAATGCTATAAGCCAAATGTATTGTTAAGGGATTCCAGTCTCAGAAGAGAGGGTGGATGATTTTTAGATATCTGCAATTTCATGGTCTCTATTTCTTCAAAATAGCAACTAATAAAGCCAAGCTTACATGCTTAATAGGTCATGGTCTTCAATTTGGTTCTTATAAAAATCTGTAATTTTGTTTAGCTTAAAAATACCAGGGAAAAAAAGGGATGCTCTAGGAGGGAAAATTTCAGTCTATGTGGTGCTGGCTCAAATCTTCCCATATAAGTTTTTGTCATTATCAGGGTAAATTAAGGAATATTTACTTTCAAACATTATTAGAAAGTTTACCTTCTCTGAAAAACCATTCTATCACCAATACAGAATTTTGATGATGTACCACAAGAATTGGTATTCTGTTACAAATCAATCAAATTACAGAAAATCCTTTTAAAATGAATTATGAATGTATATAGCAGTATCTAAAATTTTCACACAATAACATAAGCTACACACCTAACAATTTAATTTGATGCAAAATATATTCACATGCACTTCATGAAACTTTTTCTTCACATTATAACATACCACTAAATGTTCACATCAACAGCTCAGGAAATATAAATTGTGAATCTTCCTGAGCAATTGCCATTTCTTTATAACGAACTGAATTTTTAGGTTCTTAAGTAAAACTCTCAGAGTATGGGTTTTATTGAACCATCAAAAACTAACTTGTTCTGGGGCGCCTGGGTGGCTCAGTCGTTAAGCGTCTGCCTTCGGCTCAGGTCATGATCCCAGGGTCCTGGGATCGAGCCCCGCATCGGGCTCCCTGCTCGTCGGGAAGCCTGCTTCTCCCTCTCCCACTCTCCCTGCTTCTGTTCCCTCTCTCGCTGTGTCTCTCTCTCTCAAATAAATAAATAAAATCTTAAAAAAAAAAAAAAACTAACTTGTTCTTAGGATAAGTTGCATTTCACATGTTTCTGTTAATACTCTAATCAGCACTAAGCATTGTCAGAGCAAGCAACACAAAAGCACCTTATTTAAGACAGTTAATTTCTGTGGACTTGATGTGTTATGAAATATGAAATAAAGTAATAAGGATCCTACCATTTGAGAAATGCAATGATTCCTGGTCCAACCTCACCCAGAGTATCTTATCGCTATTGCTCTGTAGAGATTATAAGTTTGGGGTTGCCTTGGGCTAACCTTGTCAATTTTTACGACAACCTCATCATTTTGCTCTAAAGGCTCAGCCTGTTCTAAGTTCCTAACTGTAACAAGAAAGATATTATATAAAATAATAATTTAAAGGTTATATATTAGATCAAGGAATTTAAGACAGAAAAGTCTTTTAAAAATTGGTAACAATGAGGTGTTATAACAAAGCAATATGTCTACATTCTTACTTTGGGGGCAAAGGCAGTAGGAAGAATAGAAGTATAAGAAGTGGGTCATAGACTCCCACATTTCATTTTGTAGATTTATGTAACTTCCCGGAAAAACTTCTCCAATTCCTGATACGGTATTAAAATAGATCCAGGGAAACTTAGAAATTGAAGAGAGCTCATTAAGGTAACATAGTTCTTAAAGTCTAAGTAAGATATTCTCAAACAGTTTTATGATAGAATATGGGTCTAATTTTAGCGATGCATTATTGAATAACTGGAGTATTTTATACGATACCATAGCTTTGAATTAAAAGCGCCCATATAAATGGAAAACTAACTATAACTTATTTATCTCCAATAAATATGTAGTGGAAAGATACATCTTCTTTATACCTGGCAAGGGATATGAGATTAGAGTTCTGTCATAATGAGATAACTATAAATTAAAAGTCCCTAATTTTCCAGTTTTTTTAAATAAGAAAAATCAAAAAGGCAACTGGAAAAGTGGCTATTTAAAAATCCATACATTTCTGAAAGCCCATAAACAATCACATACTTTCATTTCCATTCCTAAGAATACACATACACTTATGTTTTTAAAAGACAGTTGAGAGGTGCCTGGGTGGCTCAGTCAGTTAAGGGTTTGCCTTTGGCTCAGGTCAGGATCCCAGGGTTCTGGGGGTCAAGACCCACATCGGGCTTCCCTGCTCAGCGAGGAGTCTGCTTCTCCCTCTCCTTCTGCCCCTCCCCCAACTCATGTGTTCTCACTCTCTCTCAAATAAATCAATAAAATCTTCATAAAAAAATAAAAGACAGTTGAGATTTCATATCATGTCTTCATATTTTTATCTCAACTTGGCATTCCAGCAGAGTGCAAGGATGTACCATCTTCTTGGAGTAGGCAGAAATAGTTCATATGCTCCATCAGAAGATAATTCTGATGCTTTGAATTGCCCCTGAAATTTAGTCCATATTAGTCTTCTCTAAAGTTCTTATAAAGCTAAGAGTCACCACAACAGTCTGGTTCTAATACAATACTCATTCTTTTCTAAGAATGACTGAGGATTATTTTAGATTAGAGAAGTTCTACATATATGCCTTGTAGTTGTTTAAGGATACTTCCCCTAGAATTTCTCCTAGAATTTCTCCATAATTTAATCCAATTTCAGACATATAAGTGGAATAATCCATAGTTTGATCTCACTAGGGTAATGGTGCTCAGATTCGCTCAGTTGGTGGAATCACTGAAGATTAAGGCGCTCTTTTTGAAATATCACAAAATAATGTCGTATTAGGGCACCTGCATGGTTCAGCCCATTAAGTGTCTGCCTTCAGCTCAGGTCATGATCTCAGAGTTGTGGGATCGAGCTCCATGTCAGACTCCCTGCTCAGTGTGGAGTCTGCTTCTCCCTCTCCCTCTGCCCCTCCCCCACTTGTGCACATTCTCTCTTACTCTCTCTCTCAAATAAAATCTTAAAAATAAAAAGCATATTAAATTATGACATAGGAGTTTGTAATAGTTTATTCCTAGATGATGCAACTCTAAGGTATACTTGCAAAATCACAAACATCCTCCCACTTAGCCACAAGAAAGACAAGCTTTCTATGTGTTTCTATGTGTATATTGTGTGATAGGATGCACACAATATCATTTATGAGTAAATCTTGTTAACACAAAAACAAAAACAAACAAAAAGAACTTGAATGAAACATTTCAGTCTAGCTCTCAGTTTACAGGAATTACCAGTAGAGAAGAGCATGGTCAACAACACTACAGGGATGCAATCACTACCATTCTCACTGAAGGAGAACTGAAGGAAGACACTGAAGGACAACTGATTCCATTTTACAACAAATACATTGCAAAGAACTAAAAGGAAACTTAGAGATTGAAAGGGACTTTAGAAAGATGTCAACCAGGGACACCTGGGTAGCTCAGTCGGTTAAGTATCTGACTTTTGATTTTGGCTCAGGTCATGATCTCAAGATGGTGAGATGGAGCCTCACATTGGAGTCCATGCTCAGAGGGAAGTCTGCTTGAGATTCCCTCCCTCTCCCTCTACTCTTCCCCTCCCCCCCCTCACACGTGCTCTCTTTTTCTCTCTAAAAGAAATAAATAAAATCTTAAAAAAGAAAGAAATATGTTAACCAAATGCCATGTATGGCCCGTGTTTGAATCCTCATTCAAACAAATTAACTGTAAAGAAAAATGAGACAATCAGGAAAATGTATATACTTACGGAATGTTTGATGATATTAGGGAACTACTGTAAATGTTTGTGGGTGTAATAATGCTATTATAGTTTAAAAAATAATGTTCTACTTTTAGAGATATATACTGAACTATTTATTGATGCATGCATATTATATGATACATGGGCTTGTTTCAAAGTAATCTAGGAAGTTAGGAATGAGTGAATGGTGGGTATAGATGAAACCAGTTTGGCTATAAATTAAAGTTGAATAGTTGGGAATATATCTGAAGGAAGTGAAATCAGTATCTCAAAGATATGTCTACACCAGTATGCTCATTACAGCATTATTTACAATAGCCAAGATATGGAAATAACCTAAGTATCTGTTGACTGATGAAAATGTTACATATATATGTATATATATAATATGTATATATAATGTATATAATATGTATATATATTATATATATATATATTATTCAGCCATAAAAAAGAAGGAAATCCTGTCATTTGGAACAACATGGATGAACCTTGAGATCATTATGCTAAGTGAATTAAGTCAAAAAGAGAAGGACAAATACTATATGATCTTGCACATGGAATCTAAAACCACCAAATTCACGAAGACAGATTGTAGGTTAGTGGCTGCTAGGGGCTGAGTAGTAAGGGTAAATGAATGATGGTGGTCAAAGAGTACACAATACCAGTTATAAAATGAATAAGTTTTGGGGATTTAACATACAACACGGAGATTGTAGTTAACAATACTGTATCATATACTCGAAAGTTGCTAAGAGAGTAGATCTTAACTCTTCTGGCCACCAAAAAAAAAAAAAAAAATTAACTATGTAACTATCCAAGATGATGGATGTGTTGACTAACCTTATTGTGGTAATCATTTTCAATATATTACATAATATTACATGTCAAATATATGCCAATATAGCTGGAAGAAAAAGATATCAATTCTCCCCCTCCCCCTCCAAAAAAATTTGAATAGTTAAACCTCTATGTGTGATGGGCATGTAGAAGTTCATTATGCTATTCTAATTTGTGTATATTTGGAATTTGCCATAATAGAAGTTTTTTAAAAAGAAAGCTGATTATCTAAAATATATTTCCATTAATATTTGTATAAGTGGAAAACCAAAAGAAGATACAGCAAAAAATGGAACCACTCATTAGAACAGAAAATTCAGCTCATTTAGTAATATTCGGGCGTTGGGGGGAATTCTGACCAGGGTTTGGGTTAAGGTATTCCACTGTTAAAATGAGTCTTCTAGAACAGAGGGCACTGAAGAAGCAGAGCAGGAAAACTGCAACAAAACCAATACATTTGAATTATGTGCTAATAGAAGCAAAGAGAAAAAAATCAAGATTAGCTAGGAGGTTGAAAGGAATTTTCTTTCTTACCTTATTTCACAGACCAAACTCTAAGTTATACCTTTTACAGAAGTACAGAAAATTTATCGATTGAAGAGAATGAGTAGAGGAGACAGAGGGTAAATAATTCAAAAGGCACTTTTATAGTATTCAAAACAGCATATATTAGTCTTTTCTCTGAAATACTGAGTGTTTAGATCTAGGCTGTGTATTAATCCCTTTAAGGGTTCATACATACATTTTTTTCACCAATCCTTTCAGATTGATATCTATTTTGGTGTTTGGTTATCCAAACCATTGTCAATATTTTGCCTGCTATTTCACTTGTTTTCTCCAAATGGGACTGAACTCTATTGTTCATGGTCAAATAATATAAGACATCCATGTTACTAATTCAATCTGAGTGTTTGCATCAAAACTTGAGTGAAACCTTTACCCTTCTGTTGGCCTATCCCTGGTCTTGAACTAATTGGAGTGTATTTTTTGGATTATAGTCAAATTGAACCGACTATTCAATTGATAATTGAACTATGCTCCTAAGATGCATTCTGTTTAAAATTGAAGGAAAATAACACAGCTTGACCCTTGTGAAGTGTTATGAAGAGCTGGAGTCAAGTGGAGACTTCTTTTATTCTGGTTGGAGTATTTTGTTGCTATCTTAACCTTATGCTGGGCAGAGTCATGAATAGCTACATAAAAATTCCTTTATCTTTGTTGTTTCGATGTAAAGAGGTCTTATTAACACAAAGGCATTAAAACTGGATTGAGTCTGTAGCTAAACATTTAATTTTAATGCTTAAAATAACCTAAACTAAGAAGACAATAGCTGTCATTTATTGAGTATATATTTTAACCAAACATCAGGCTAAGGGCTTTATATACAGCATTACATTTATAGACTTTTTCATTATTTATTGATTGGCATTCCAAGAGATCATCTAGCCAGTTGCTCCCATCAAACTCACCATTCTTTACTCCAGACTTTGTAATGGCAGTGAGCAAAATTATTGCAGCTTTTAAACATGTACCCTGCTGTGGCCTGGAGCCAGCTCATACTGATTCAGGAGACTATTCTGTGCATCTTTCCCCAACTCCACATTAAGTGGCATCATATCGGTAGTTTAAATGGCCATGGTGGGAGAATTTACACTACAGATATTAGTAAATGTCATTATTTCCCCCAAGAAAGCCAATTGTTAGACATTTACTAATACACCACTGTATGTATCCTTCTTTCCTTTTCCAATAAATGGAAATGTCATTGGGAGGATCTAATAGAGCCCAGTTCTGCTACTGCAGTAACAGTTAAGTTAGGACTAACTTTGAACAAATAAGGGGAGAAGGGAAAGAAACTAGCGTCCACAACCAGCCATTCCCCAATTTGTTTGATTTCTTGAAAGGACCAGATAAGATAGCCATGATCCTTTGTGCATTCTTTCAGTAAGTTGGTGGGAGGAGGAATTGGGAGAAGACTCTTCACATTGGGGTCAGCAAACTACAGCCTGTGTGCTAAATGTAGCAGACTTCCTGTTTTCATGAGTTTTATTAGCGCACAGACACACCCACTTGTTTCTGTGTTATCTATGGCTGCCTTCACACCTTAACAGAAGGGCTGAGTAGTTGCCATGTAGACTGTAAGGCCTGCAAAGCCAAAAATATTTACTATCTGGCCCTTATAGAAGAAGTCTTCCTGGGGCGCCTGGGTGGCTCAGTTGGTTAAGCAACTGCCTTCGGCTCAGGTCATGATCCTGGAGTCCCGGGATCGAGTCCCGCATCGGGCTCCCTGCTCGGCGGGGAGTCTGCTTCTCCCTCTGACCCTCCCCCCTCTCATGTACTCTCTCTCATTCTCTCTCTCTCAAATAAATAAATAAATCTTAAAAAAAAAAAAGTCTTCCAAGATGACTGGGGTTGTGATATGTTTGACAAATGGATGATGTCTTAGTTGGAATTTAATTCTTGCAAGGATGAGGTAGAAAAAAATCTCAGTTTCCTGGTTGTCCTTGTTTTACCTTCATCTAATGAAGGTAGTCCCAGGAATATAAGATATGTCCCTAAATTTAATTGCATCTACTCATTCAATTTCATCAATGAAAGGTAGGGGAACATTTCATTCATTATGTCAGGAATACTCATTATTTTTCTATAGATTGGGATACACAGACCTTCTACCTAGATCTCTTTATTCAGTTATTTATTCATTCAACAACTATTTATTAAAGTCTACTAGGCTCCAGCCTACTAGGTTCTAGGTACTAGAGGTATACTCATGAATAATCAAAGTTTCTGTCCATATGGAGCTTATATTTTAGCGGGAAAGTCATATAATAATTTGCATGTTGTCTAATATCATATCAAGACATGATAAGCATTATGAAGAAAATTTAAATCAGGAAAGGTGCTGGAGAATGAATAAGGTGCTTTTAACACACTGATCATTAATAAGAGAATAATAGGTGCTATGTACTTGAGATCAGAGGTCAAAAGAAGTTCAGTTGAGTGGATGGTAACTGGCAACAACTGGGTTCCTCATCTGTCAACTCTCTCTTAGTTCATACAAACCCCCCTGACTCTGACCCTAACACCCCCCATGCTGCATTCACGGGATACTCCAGGCCCATGGCTGCTCATACTCAGGATATCTGAGGCTGCTGCAATTCAAGATACTCTTCTCATCTAGAGTTTGAGAATGGAAGAAATGGGTTAAAACAGAATGTAGTTTATGTGGTGCACATGCACATGCACACACATATATACACCCACATGTCCTAGTTCTAATGTATAACTGTTGAATCTTCTAAGTCTTGCCTTTTATAAATTTTGCCTATCTCTACTGACACAGTTATGTCATTCGTCAGCCAATTAAGCTATGGAATTTCTTTAACTAATGTGTTAATTATGGTGGCCTCACCTGTCCCTTGTTCCTTTCTTATCCTTTCATTGTAAGGTTTTAGGTGAAATGCACCAAATTTTTGAACAGATTTTCTTGAAGGTCTTTCCTATTGTTTAACATAGAGACATGTACGTTCTCATATTAACCCTACAGCTCTCCATGTTGCAATGGATACTGTGAATTCGGTATCTGTTCCAAAAGTTATGCTTCCTTCTTTGTCCTCAAAAAAGGGCAGATCTTCGCTGGTTTCCCAAAGCAGCAAGATTCAAGCCCTGAGTGAATATTTGGGCATTTTATTAGAGTGGTGGCATTTTTCCCTGTAACATAGACCTGCCTGTGACTCCAAAGGCACCTTTCAATGTCAGCTAAAATCTAGGGTTTACAAAAAAGGAGAAGGAGGGGCATGAATCAATCGGCAGATAGTTCTTGAAGCTGAGAATCAGTGTACCAAGCTAATATTCCTGAGAATACGGTTTTTGAAATCTAAAAGCTGTGGAATCCAAATTGCAACACAAGGCACTTTGATGTGACTGAAAAATTATTTAAAAAGCAAGGAAATGGTAATGGCTATGGGAAGTTTTATGTAGAATATGTTATATATAAATACATAAGTATATATGCCATATTGTTGATGTATTTTTAATTCTGAAAATGCCCTAAGTGTACAATCTTGACCATATTTTCCTTGGTATTATGAAGATAAAAAATAAAATGGAGACAAGGTAACCCTCCCCCAGGTGTCAGCAAGCTGCATTGGACTTCCTCCACCTCACAAGCGAGGCTTTGGAGAGTGCCTCAGGAGCTCAGGAAGGGTTAAAGTTTTGTCTGTGACACTGAAATTGAGGCCAGCTGTAGGTCATATTCACGTCCCAGTCACAGGAAAATGAACCTGTGAGACAGAACCTAATTATCTGCTAAACCAAAAGCCAGTCTCAGTTCAATAACTTACGACAGAGCTAGCAGCCAGATATAGTGTTACCATGGCAACGCTGGAAAAAGCTCCACTGCGGTTGAGAATAAGGAGGAAAAGAAGGAGACTGTAACCCTAAATGTGCTGTAGCCGTTTGATCTCAGACAAGTGGTCTGTCTGGAAAACCAGGTTATTCTATACATGTCTACCATTGTCTATTTGCTTTAATATCTGCTACAATTACTGAAAAGGAAAACGCAATCACAGTGTCCTCTGGGCTTAAAAATAACCCACCAGTAAATGGCTAACTGGGAATTAATTTTAAAGAGAAATACATAAGCTTCCTCTTTCTCCTCCTCCATGCCATCCCCAAGTACAGATAAAGCAGGACACAAAGGGTGGGAATTCTTGAATACCTCATCATTGTAATGAATGAGTTCTGTGTCCACAAAATGCACCGTCATCCTATTTTCTTCTTATTCCCAAATGCTGAGATATTTTTGAGAGAAGACTTTGGGGAATTGAGCAATAATATTTGCTTTTTGAAGGGGTGGGAGTGGAACTGGAGAGTAAGGGAGAACTAATTTTTCTTTGTGAACTCCACCTAAACTTTCAAGTGAAATAATTTCCTGGAATATCGAGTTAGGAAGAATCAAACATTAGAGGGAGATAAGCCCTGACAGGCTGGTCATTTTTCTTCTTGCCAGTTCATCTTTGCAGTTCTTTCTGGAACAGCACTGGATTTCTGAATTTAAGAGATGATATAGCTTATGCACATAAAAACTTCCGAAGCCCAGTTATCATGAATACTGTGCAAATGGCATCTCACTAAAAATATTTGCAGAAGAAGAAGCAAGAGCTTACCATATAGTCATACTTGGAGGAGAAATTCACAAGTGCCTTCCTTTCCCTCCCTCCTTTCAATCTTTCCCAATGGAGACAAATCATGCTAAAGCTTGTCAGTTACAATTATTGGATTTCACCATATTTGACAATTTTGATATGCCATTAATGATGTAATAAGATACATCTACCACATTATCACTTGGGCTTGCTATCCAGTTGTAATGCCGAATTTGAATCACATAGATATGTATGTATAAATATATAGATACAGCAGTGTTTCTTCATGTATAACTCATAAACATATTGGGTTTGGAATATGGACAGGAAGGAATATGGAGATGAATAATATCTTCATATGCATGAATAACTTTGCAGTAATGCAAATGAGAAAACACAAAATGGAAAGTAGGTTCCTACTAGCAGAAATATGACTAAGAATGTAGCCTGAAATTTGCCAATATATTAGAGTCACTTATAATGTCAGTGAATTTTCTTTGAGATGGCACCTCTTTTAAAAACATTTTACCCTACTCTATTATATTTTCACTATATAATTACATAAGTCCACAATTTCAAATTTCCTTAAACTACCATGATGCATGAAAAGGAACTTTAGGATTTTAAGAAGATAAAGTAGAGTGGTGGAGGGAGGGGAGGGGAGACAGAATAGCAACATCAAAGGGCAAAATGAATTTTCTGATTAATTTCCAGGTAGAAGTAACCTAACCTCTGCTCCTGACCCTAACTTAATTCCTTTTGGAAGCCAGAAAGTATACCCCTTTCTAAGACAAATGTTTCTGAGATCTGATTATTAAAAGGGTCTTATTAGTTGCAAAGATGCCAACAATACAATGCAATACACTGTTTGGATCCTATTACTCCTAATATAAATAAGTTTTTCTTTTAATCTTTCCACTTAGATGAATTAATTACTTAGAAAAGAAAATGAAGCAATTTATCAGAAAAGCATCTGAAAGAGCTATTGATTTAAATGCTTTTACATTTTAGCCTTATCACACATGATTAGCTTGCAGATATGAGCTTAATAATGATGCAAAGCACCAGATTTCACTGCATTCTCTGTTCCACTTGAATTCTCAGAAAAGATACTGGAAGCACTAACAAAGAAATAATACTGTTTTCTCACGATGTTCCTTTGGACAATGTTTCTAAACTATTCCATTGCACAGTTTCTTTAAAAGTACCAATCTTTCCTATATTTTTGTGAATAGGTGTGCTTGTGTTTTTATTTATAATTATAATCCTAAAATCCATCCATAAGTAAGAACTGTGTGAAGCGTATGCTCCATCCAGTATAAAGGCATTGATATGTTCAATTAACATTAACCAAATACAATAAAATAAATTGTAGCTGAAAGTAAGTTTATAAATTAAAACTAAGTTTATAGATTAAAATAATCTGCTTGCCATATGGAAAGAACTCAACGCGTTTGTTGATTGAGTGAATAAAATAAATAAACTAGACTATCTGCTAAGGACCAAAATAGAAGGAGAAAAAGCAAAGTCTTTAAAGAAACTTAAAAAAAAGTCAGACTAAATCATATGTTACCCTTGGATAAAAGACTGTGAATGAAATAGGGTCCAATTCTCAGAAGTTCTAAATTCATTCACTAGGAAGGAAAAAGAAAAGAAAACCTAGAAATACAGTTATCACTATTGGCTCTACCATTTTCAAATGGACTGGAACATTCTGGAATACTTAAGAATTTAGTATATAATAAAGGTGGCATTTCACATCTCTGATTTCCACTTTCTCCCCATTAAGGCTACCTACTGTTTTCTGGTCCTCACTAAGTTCTGCTAATATGTGTTGTTGGGTGCTGGTCTTTCACCCTTGAAAAATTATGAAATTCTTCCCTCAGCAGTAAAGCTATATAATGCTGCTCTCAGAAAGTCCATTTTGCTGATTAAACCTCTCCACATTGGTCTAGCTGGTGTTCCTTATCCTCTGAAATTCCACAACATCCTCCTTCTGTTGTCAGCTATTTCCTTGATACCCCTTGTGGGAAAGGAAGCTTCTCCAGATTTATTCCATGCTCTGCTGAAGGACTTTCTTAGAAGACGGTGATGGGTAGAAGTTTAGAGGGGAAGGGTGCAGGTTCAGACTCCCTCTGTTTCTCCCCTGATGTCATTCCTACAAGCATTTACAAAGCTGCCTCCCCAGGATTCCAAGTGGGCAGTGACCATAACCCCTCTGGTCTTTATGTCTTTATACTTATCTGATGGGAATCTGTTACCCACTTCCATCCCATAGAACCTCCAACATCAGGAGCCGAATATGTGATGTTCTTCATCTACATCCATTTCTCCCCCCTTTCTCTTGTACTCTAGGCTGGCTCCCCACTGCCCATAGCCTAGAAAGTTTCATGTTGTCCTGTGTGATGGGAAACTACGTCTAGCTCGTATCCTGAACGCTTTTCTCCTTTATGGTTAGCTTTTAAAAATTCTATGATCCATGTCTCTAGCAAGAGATTAAAATTTCTGGCCATGTCCTTTAGGAATTAAAAATAAAGCCATTTCCCTCTCAAGAACCTAGCTTTTCCAAAGCAGGGCAATTTGTTTTGAGCTTATTGTATTTGCTGAAAATTTTTGAAAACATAATGTGCTAGGCACTTTCAATCTTCTGTTGACTGTGTTTCTTGATGGTGTCTGCCTCCCTATAAAGCAATAAATGTCATTGATTAAATGAATAGAGAAAAATAAAGCAACAAGCATGATTTGGGGAAGGAATCTCCCTGGTTGAAATTTTCTAGATATTATTTCCCCATACAATTAATAATGGATCCATCAATTCTATCTTCTAAATATTCCTCTGATCCCTCCTTGTCTCTCCATTTCCAAGGCCACCATTTTCATTCAGGACATTATCATTTGTCCCAGTTAATATCCCAAGGGAATCATTATATATAATTATATAAATGTGTATTTATCATCAGAATACTATTTATATTAGAGAAAAAAGGATGGAAGAAAACTCCATTTATACTTTCAAACGGACTAGTTAAATAAATATATTATGCTGACGTAAAATATAATTAGCATGTGCTAAAATGACAATATGTGGGAAAGTGTTCATTTGGCATTAAAAATTAAAAAGCAAGTTAGAAATGATTATGAAAATATTGAGTGTATATGTGTTCCCTCCCAAAGAGAGGGAAGGTATGAGTACATACTATATGATAATAGGAGTTATCTTCTGAGTGATGAGATTAATATGTTTTTTGCTTTTTTATTTACCTGGAATTTTATAATATGAGCTCTTGTTATCATTGTTTTGTATCATTTATTGTTATAATTTATGTTATCATTATTTTATAAATAAAGTAGCTGTCTTTAGAATAATATGAAAATATTTTTATTGGCTTAAGATGGATTGAGACTACGATAAAATTGGACTAGCAGGTTTAACTCCATTCACAACCAGTAATACTATTTTTCCAGTTGCACATAGAAAAATTCATTATTTTCAGGAAATGAATCACTTGAGGAGGACAGGAATTTGAAATAAGATATGTTTTCATAAAATAATGTTATAAAGAAATTTCTACCTCTTTCCAATCAAAATATATTATTTAAACTGAGGCTGAGATATTATGATTTTATTTCATTAATTATTGAAAGCTGAAAGATTGTTTATGTTCACTATGACAGAGATTGCTAGTTTTCCTGCAATATCTATTCTCATTTTTCTGTAGTTTTTAGCTGGGTGAATGCCCAGAATAAAGTCCTTTCTATGTGCCCACTCCCCAAAAGCTTTGTGTACCTGGTGCCTAAGTTCTAAGGGTATAGTGGAAGATGTGTATAAAAATTCCAGAAATTATCTTTAAAAGAAAAGGCAGTGTCCTTATTTTTCTCTTCTTTTTCCTACTGACTGAAAGTAAACAACTTGGTGGAGCTCCAATGGTCACCTGAGATTACTTGGGAAAAGGAAGACATTTAAAAAGAGCATCAAAATAGAAGCAGCATAGGTTCCTGACTTCAAAGTGCTCAACTAGGTTTCCAGGAGAATGATTTTCAAAGATACGTAATCACCTTCAAATTTTCCATGATTTGTTTTGCATCTACCTCTGGATGTCACAATCACACCATAAATCCAACATGTCTGATATCAAAGCTCTATTAACTGAAATGGGAACCAAGGGGGATCTGATGCTGCTTCGCAGAAAGATTATCATGATTCTCATTCTTCTAGTGTCAAAAGGTGGAGAAATTTAGGTCATCTCCTACTCCTTTCTTCCTTGCCACAATTTGTATCCCCATGCAAGCTACTCAGTCATTAAGTCCTTGTATAGTCAAAAGATTTCTCACATTTATCTCCTATGGGTAGTGGTTCTTAATTTTGGGATGGTTTAATCTCCATTGAGAATCTTATAAATACTATTCAATCATTTCCTCCAGAAAAACGTATATCCACTCAAAAGATCTCATGTAATCTCATGGGAACATAAAACCTCAAAAGGCTAGGGATATGTGGATCCCAGGTTAGGAACCTCTGGTTTAGATATTTTTTGTTTGTTTGTTTCTTCTTTCGTCTAATTATCCCCAATATCTTCTCATTTCAACATTCTCTACCCAATTATTTCTCAATTGGAGTGTTAGTCAATCATCTAGGACATTTTACAGAATGCATCTCAACTCCAAACTTAATGAGTTGGAATTTATAGGATAGCAAGAGTGGTGTATCTCCATAAGTAGTTCTGATACATCCTCTGGGCTGAGGTCTTAAGTTACACTGACCTCAGATTAATCTGCATCTTTCATCCTTGCATCTCTCCCCAAAATCTTTAAAGGTTTCCCAGTGCCTACCACACTGTAGCACTGTGCAATTACCAGAAGACCTCCTGTGAGCACTGCAGGGCTTCATTCAGCTGATCTTAGCTAACCCTTTAATAGTCAATTAATGAAAATACACCCTATCTTCCAACAAAACTGAAAGTCAAAGATAGCCCATTGTTTCTGCTCCTGCGCATTTGTACATACTGCATATTCCTCCTGAAATTCAGCCCTCCCATCCCTTCTTCTAGAAATCCTTCCTATCTGTCACAGAGCAGCTAAATGCAGCCTCTTCTGGGGATTTTTTTTCTTGATTCTCAATAACTAAAGTAAACATTTCCCCCAAACATTTCAAATCCCAAAGCACTGTGTTTTTGTATTCTTTCTCGATCTATCACATTATGACTTGATAACTTTTTTTTTTAGTTTTTCTTATTTTCTCATGAGAACATAATATCCTGTGAAGAAAGAATTCAAACTTCATTTGTGTTTCCCATATACCTAGGACAGATTCTTATTTTGTATAGATAATGAAAGAAAGGATGGATGAGTAGAAAGATGGATAAAAAGATTTAAGGGTTAGAAGTCTCCTGTTCATAATAATCTGTAACTCTACTTGTCTGGGGGCATTGCCAAATAATGAATTTAGCAATCAAAGAGTATTCCTGCTTCTTAGAAGTAAGATTTGGGACAGAGTCAAAGATTAATGATGAAGATGATAAAGAGAAATCACTACCAGGCATTGTGGTAATCTCTCCGTACTGGACAAGACACAGAGAGGTGACGCCTAAATTTTTCATTAGTAATTGTATTTAGAAGATCTAAGGTTTCACTGAGTTTTGATCACTCTTGTGGAGGGAGCAAGCAAAAGTACTAAGGAAGCAGAAGTTTCTTCCCCTATATGGTTTTAAAGACACTGTAGTATTCTTCTAAAGGTGGAAAACATCACACAGTAGGTTAATTTTTTAAAACATTCAATGCCAAGCTGTTAAAATATCTAGAAATAACTTCTTTTCATTCTAGTCGAGTGTGGAGTTATTTCTGTGCCACCTGGGTTGAAGGTTCAAAATCATTGAGGCAGAGTTTAAGGCTTCATCCACCTAATACAATTAAATGCATGCTATTCCCTACTGACTCTAGAATATGTAAACCTGGTGTTTATGTGCGAGAATATAAAAGTACAAATACTAGGCTTTGAGACCTGCTTGGTTGAAGTTCAAAATCACCCCATAAATGACATTATGTATTATTAAATAATGAAAGGTTAATCTGTATACATGTGTACACAGCTTGTATTTTTAAATCACAGAACATTCTATAAAAATTTTGCAAAACTAAATAGCACCTGCTCTTACTGCCATTACTGCCATTTTTTAAACTATCAGTGTATCATGGTTAAAATAAACTTTGGCTGATTGGTGATTTTTTTTTCTTATATAAAATTTTAAAAATCAATTTTTCCATTTTGAGATTGAAGAAGGAAATAAGAGTGTGGTTTTATAGCTAAGAGGAGCAACAGTATGACTGAAATAATCTTCTGGTGATCATGAAACACACAAATAAGTCTCAGGAAGACATAAGAAAAGGCTTGGAGTATGTAACCCAAGATTTGTGAAGTGACATTGATTTCCATTCAGATCAGGTCTTTTACTCTTCTTAAAAATGTCAAGGTGTCGGGGCGCCTGGGTGGCCAGTCGTTAAGCGCCTGCCTTCGGCTCAGGTCATGATCCCAGGGTCCTGGGATCGAGCCCCGCATCGGGCTCCTTGCTCAGCGGGAAGCCTGCTTCTCCCTCTGCCTCTCTCTCTCTCTCTGTCTCTCATGAATAAATAAATAAAATCTTTAAAAAAAAAAAAAGATAAAAAAAAAATGTCAAGGTGTCAGCCTTGGCCATTACGAGACGGTGATTTATAGTTGAGAGAAGCCATAGTACCAGCTGACTGTCTGTAGCCACAGTACAGGGTCTGGAAAGGCTGCCGAAGACAGCCATGGCTTTTCTTTTCTTTTCTTTTTTTTTTTTTTAAAGATTTTATTTATTTATTTGAGAGAGAAAGAAATGAGAGAGAGAGCATGAGACGGCGGAGGGTCAGAGAGAGAAGCAGACCCCCCGCTGAGCAGGGAGCCCGATGCGGGACTCGATCCCGGGACTCCAGGATCATGACCCGAGCCGAAGGCAGTCGCTCAACCAACTGAGCCACCCAGGCGCCCCTGTAGGCCTATTTAGAAAACTAAATAAAAGATCAATGATTGCAGATAACGGCAATGAGTTTTGTAGCTAAAAACATCTAAGAAGTGTCAATGTTATTGACACACCTGTATTCCAGGCTATATGGTTAATGTTTATTGTATGTGCTGTGTATTATTTTATGTTGACTGTAATTATTAACTAATTTTTTATTTTTATTTTTTTACCATTTTATTTATTTATTTATTTATTTATTTATTTATTTATGTGAGAGAGAGAATGAGATAGAGAGAGAGCACGAGATGGGGGAGGGCCAGGGGGAGAAGCAGACTCCCCGCCGAGCAGGGAGCCCGATGCAGGACTCGATCCAGGGACTCCAGGATCATGACCTGAGCCGAAGGCAGTCGCTCAACCAACTGAGCCACCCAGGCGCCCAGCCACGGCTTTTCTTAGCCAATCAGCAAGCCTTAACGGAAACCCTGGTCTTTCCCCCTCCATCTTGATAAGAAAATGATAAACTATAATCTGGAACATTTACTTGGTGGGAAATAAACAAGCGCCGTGGGAGGAAGTAGGTATCATACTTCCACAGAATAAATAACAAACATTATTTATGGCAATCTATATTTCAGACATTTAGAAACACATATCCATAATAGGAGCATAAACAGATGTTCCAAATATGACAACTTATTTTAATATACTGGAAACCACAGCATAATTTTGTAATTTGATTAATTAGGAAGAAGAATTGTGAGTGTTAAAATCGATTTTCAAACTCTCTAAATTATATTTATAGCATTGCTCATCTGCATCACAAAAAAACCCCAAAATGTTTTGCATTAGAATCATTATTCATAGCAAATTAATCTTTTTCTCATTGAGAAATCTCCCTAAATAGTAGTTCTTGATAGTAAAAATGTTTAAAACTGCCCAGGTAATACCATGATAAACAACTGGGCTGAGAAGAACAAGCATTTAACACCCTAATATATAATGGCTACAATTGTATACCAATATAATTATATATACATATATAATACATATATATACTCATATAGTAGACACAATTATATAAATATATAAATATACATTTTTTGTTGGGGGATTACATATTATATATACATATATATATATATATATATATATATATATATAGCCAAATAAGCTGTCCTATCTGTATATAATTACCGCCATTATATAATTTTATATGATTAGGATATATGTCAGCAACATATATATATATATATATATATATATCCAAATAAGTTGTCCTATCTGTATATAATTACCACCATTATATAATTTTATATGATTAGGATATATGTCAGCAACATAAAATTCCCTAATATCAGAGGTGAAATTGGAAGGGATATAAAATTTTCTGTAACAGAACAGCCTAAACATATGGTGGCCAAGGATAAACACTGGACTGCAGAATATAATCAGTAAGCCCCCTTTACCAAACTCCCATTTCTAATGATCCTACATAATTTTTAAAATGTCAAATTCCCAAATGAGTCCAAATGCTTACTTTCCTGATGTATGTCATGCATTAAATGATCATGGGAAATGTTAATAAAATGTAATTAATCTCCAGGATACTCAAGGTTGCAATTGGTTGGTGCAGATGTTTTATGGTTACAATGCTGTACAAAGCACATTTGAACTAAATAAGTTAATACTGCCTGTATGTTCATAGGCTCCACTAAGTTTACCAAGACAAACATATTTGACAGAAGCCTATATCATATCACTATGCTAAGCAGTTTAGAAATTTGTAGTGGTTGTTGGGAGCCCTGCTGTATTTTGCCTGTTGGAACTTCCTCCATCTTCTGCCATAGACATTAACCTTGCTACGTTAGTCTTGCTCTGCCTCCCTACACAGGCTGTTCAATCTGAGTAACTGTCATCTGGACAGAGAAACGGCTCCAAAACAGAACCAGCCTGGGCCTTTCTGAGAAATGAAACTGATGGAGGGGTAGAGAGAACCATTTCATTTTTTCCTTCTGGAATCACTGGCTCTGGGAATGATGCATGATGCAGTGGCCATCTTTGCCATCACAGACAGAGAATGTGAGAATGAAGTCAACCACTTGGGAATGAAGTTAACACATTGGAGAAAGAAAGGGAGAGAAAGAGAGAGAGATGGAGAGGACCTGAATAGAAGAGGAGAAGGGGAGTACCAAGAGGAGGCGGGGTGAGGGGGTGTGGTGGGGAGGGGTCCGGAGGGCAGGGAGATGATGATGATATACATACAGCTTCCTAGTTTGAGCCCAGTTTTTAACTTTTGCTACTGAAAGAGCCTGATTAGTGCAGTGATTTAAGCTAAGGCTATTCTTTCCTACCCCTTTGACTCAAAAAGTCCCCTGTGGAATGGAAAAATACCCAGCTGCCTAATCACATACTAATGTTTTTTGTTTGTTTGTTTGTTTTTTTACCCAAAAGTCACTTTAAAAGCATTTCCCTCCACATCTTTATTTGATAAATCAGTTGTAAATAAGGAAAGTGAAATGGAGAGAGGTTCAGTTCCATAACTAGTGGTAGGACTGGTGCTAGAATTCTGGTCTTCTAGCTTCTGCTTCACTATTCAAATTCAGTGGCAGCATTTATGATGTAGACATCAAAAACTCCAGGTTTATTTTGCATATTTTGTTAACTCCCAAAGAACAGCCCAATTAGAATGCTTTGGTCCTTTGACTAAGTAATGTAATTGCTACTTCATGAAACTGCATGATCAATATTACTATATTAACTTACTTTTTTTTTTTAAAAGAAATTAAATGATGGTTTTTTTTAGGGGGATTGAAATCATATGTAAATACTGCATTTTAGTAAAATTATTCTGGAAATACCATTTTTATAAGCCATAATTATTAACATTTTCATGGTCTATGGTTTTTGATCACCAGACCTTTGCATAGTATAGGGAATCATAAGACCAGAATCTAGACACTGTAAAATCCTAATAACAGCCCATATCTTGCCCAAAGCAACTCAAAGTATATATGTAGGTTATTTTATCTGCAACTAGAAAATAGGACAAACTACATAGAAGACTCATCTATAAAATATAAAAAAGAATAAACTGCCAAATTACAAGATTTATGAAATGCTAAGGCACACAAAAAGGACAGAAAGTGTTAGATAAGTGAGAGATAGCTTTTGTAGACCATAAGCTATTTGAGAGCAGAATTTCTTTTTTTCTTTCCTATAGTTGGCACTCAGGAAACATTTGATAAGGACATTTATAGCACATAATTTTTGAGTGTCCCTGGATCTGAAATAATTTCCCAATGGTGTCTGCCTCTCACCCTTGGGAACAGTGTATACCCAACAAATTTTGGTGATGAAAACAATAGTCTGTTTAGCAAAAGCAAATACTGAGACCCAAACAGGAAGAAATAAACTAATATTCATTGAGTGTTTTCTTGGTGCTAGAGACAAGGCTAAGAAATTTTCTTGGATTATTTCACTGATCAGTCATTAAGTTTACTTAAGTCCTTGATATTAAAATGTCACTAAAACAAATAAATGGAAATCAGTTCAACTGTTTGGTAAATTATGACTCAGGCTATATCTAAATGCACTGAGGGCAACAACTACTTTTTATCATTAGTATCTAAAATCTATAACTAATATTCACACATCTGACATTTCATTTTAAAGCCAATCAAATTTTATTAAATAATTAAGTCTTAATTGGTTATAGTCATCCCATGTGTTGATGCAGCCTTAATGCACTGAGTTTTTTTATTTAAGCTAGATATACATTTACAAATAAATGGATACATCAATGAATCAACGGCTTATTTTGAGTTGACAAATTATATTTATGAACGGGCAAATTCCACAAGGGTTTCATTCTCAAGCAGGATCTCTTCACAACAGCAACAAAGATGCGTCACTAGTGAGTCCAAATTTCTATCCTCTTTACAACTTGTAATCCATGAGACAAAGAATGACAATCCTTTTTCCAGTATCTATGTTAATTCTAAAGGAAGATGTTAGGAAAGAGGCTGCTAGAAATTTCATCCCTGAGTAGGCCATACTGACTTTTAAATGGATTTTATAAGTAGTTATTTAGCTCAACATTAGGACTAATAAAGTATATATTCTTATAGATGTGGGTACTCCTTATAGATGCACATGTCTTATAGATAAATAAAGGGTAAAGAGCATTCTCTAGAGTCAATAAGAGGTATGGTAGGGATCATTTTTTTTATCTTTCAAATTTAGCATCATATTATTTATCAGCAATTTGCTCTTTCAGAATTACTTTATTACATTTATTTACAATATTGTAAATCATAGAAGTGGATGGGGGGAAGTGAACTAGAAAGAACATACAAGTTGCGTTATCTTTCTCCCAAAGTAGCCAGCACACTTCCTGTTGTGATATGTCTAATCGTTGAAAAACACATTATCTCTTTGTTTCATGTATATATTTAAGTGATTTTAGTCAGAGCACTGGGTGGCCCTCACTAGAGCACACCCTATGGAAAGAAAACACATTTTCTTTAAACATAAGATACAATTCCTTTGAGATCCTGTTAATCATTTTTCCTTTCTAATTGAAAAAGTCACCACAGAAATTAGAGTACGAATTTCATCATTCTAGAAAGAACCTTAAAAGTTGACATGTCTTTGAACAATTGTCTCAGAAATCCTTTTTTAAGTACATTTTCATTTTCTGGCATGGCTTGAATTAAATTCTAAACTTTCTGCTGCTTGTCCTCTAAGCCCCTCTGGTGAATTTAAATAGGCCTCCCTATATATTTAGTACATTCAAGAATTCTTTGTCGCAGTGCCTACTCTGCTTTATTATTAGAAGGCTGTCTCGGAAGTCCAGCAGCCAGTTTGTTTTCTGCCATTAATAAAGAGTCTACTTTTTTCCCCTCACTTCTTTGAAGAAGTTGAAAAGACTCCATGTTGGGGGGGGTGGGGGCAGGAAGAGAGACAGAAGTGAAGTGAACCAACTGTGGTGTAATCCCCCAACAAAAAATGTTGTCTAGTGTAGAAACCTCCCCAAGGTTTACAAATGCCCAGGCTGGGCTTCTAGTGTGATATGTAACAGAGTGATAACTTAGCCACAGCCTGGTTCCCCTCTCCCCACTAAGAATACAAAGTCTACTATGAGAAAGACGTTACATTTTTAAATCCTACAGAACCAAATACTTCCACTGGCTCATGTTTCAACACGACCCAAATCTCTTACTGAAGATTTTGGAAAATGGAAAGATAATCACAATGTAAATCTCTAATTTCTCACAATTCCCTTATATGTCTAGGAAAATAAATAGAAGGGTTTCAAGAAAGACCTACCAATTTGGAGGTACAAAAGATTGAGGTTGACTCATTGCCTAGGGAAAGCTCATTCAAAGGCAAGGAAAGATGACTCCATAGAATAGTCACTTGGTGCTCAGAAAGCATCAGACACCTACCAACAGAGAGGGAGAAACTTCTTAGAAAAAAGGAATGGTTAAATCCACCTAAATAAAAGAAGCCAAAATAGCTTACAAGGCTAAGATGAAACCTGGAAGTTATTATTCTTATCTGGTTGACCTAACAGACAGACAGACAGACAGTCCATGCTTATTAATACACTTGTTTAGGAATTAACTAGTAAGGTAACAAACTTAAAATCACATTACTTATGTGAACAGTGAAAGCTTTAGTTCACCATATGAGAATTTTTCACTTTTAAATTCCCCATAAAACATGCATGAAATTAGCTGATTATATAAAATAAAACTATTTAATCGTAAATTCCCTTAATATCATTACCTTTCAAGTTCCTCCTACTTTAAAATCTCCACAAGTAAAACATTACATACAAGTTAATATTATTGGTGCACTTCATCTGATAAAGCTACATTTGACATAGAGAGATTTGGGGAAAAAAGGAATGAAAGGTGAAGCTAGCTCATTGAAAAAATGCTGTGGATGATTTCATGAAGATGTCTCAATTTTTATACTGATTTTACTGATGCTTTTTAAAAATTGAAGATACATATACACATATATACATATATACGCATATATAATATATAGGTACATATGCCTCAGTGTGTATGTGGTCACTGATCATTCGGAAACTAAGTATGGAGATGACAGATAATAATAGCACCTAAGTTTCTGCATACTAAACATGCATTTGCAGAGCTACACTAAAAAGTCTTATTTTTTAAATGTTTACAAATGCCCAGGATTTTTAAAAACTTCTGTATATGAGAAACTTCGTTTTCCTTTTCCAAATACAGTCACTAAGAGACCAGTGGAATTTGAGTACCGAGTTAAATGTCTAGTAAGAAATTAAACAAAAGAATCCAAGTAATCAAAATGATGCCTGCATTTGCTGCCTGCCGAAATGTAGGCTGCACTGCATGTGTAAATGGCAAGAAAATTTGGGCGTTAGCTAACCCTTTATGCACTGTTTTCTCAAAACTCATCCAAACGGGACAGCTTGTAAAACCATTTACATCTTTATCAGGTGAATTCCACCAAGCCTAGGCGTGTCCATTTGAAGAGCAATGTAAGGTAGTATACACCTTTTCTAATTTTGTTAGTAATTAACTTGTACTGTAATTCCCCTGTGATACTTATACCTCTTCTAGATATTATTAATGTAGACTAATGCTTAAGAATATTTCTATATACCTCTTCTTTAGCTTCACTGGAACACTAAAGTGTTGCAGACTTTGATGCTAAGAAAAATATTGATCCTGTGCACCCTGAAATGAAATATAATCATATTTAGATTTGGCAAAATTCCAGAAGTGGCTTCCTTGATGGGCCCTAAAAGAGTAAAAAAAAAAAAAATGCCATTTTGGAAAATTGATGTTTTCCTTACAGAGATTAAAAGTTAAAGGAATGAGTATCACAATATTCACAGGGCACTACAAAAAAGACAGAAAAAAAACTGATACTTCATTGGTCTTTGATAGATTTTAGCTGATAAGCTTAAAGTGAGCGATGATTGTAAAAAAAAAAAAGGAACTGGAAGTTCATAGTAAATTAACAAGCAATGTGAAAAAGGAAAAAGAATCAAGTGGGGGTTAGTGTATTTATGTAAAACAGTGATTTGCTATTTCAAAATTAAAATGTGAAAATAAGCTGGTGTCAGAGAGGAGGTGATTCCTCATTTCCACCGCATTGAGCAAGCTCACATCGGCAGCAGACAGCTCTTAATATATGCGTCTGGCTCAGGCTGGTCTCCCAACCAGGAAGCCATCGAATTGTTAATATCACTGCTTTTTTTTGTATACAACACACATCATTTTCTCGCTCTTTGTCGTAGACCTCTCCTTTTATTTTAAGCTTAGTATTATCTGATTTTCCAAATCATATTTTATAGCCCCAAACAATATTATTCTGTGACAGCTTATATAGAAATGCAGAAAAAGTGGCATCCATCTATCCATAGACAGCATAAAGTAGTTTATATAAACAAAGTCATCCACTTAAATCTCTACTCACCTTTATGGAGTAAGAGAAAAGCTTTTATCAATGATATTCTCAGAAAAGATAGTTTATATGCAGGAAGGTTACATAGGGAAGGTTCAAAGAATGCACGATGATTAGTAAAAAATAAACATCACTGCATTCTGAATTCAGCTTTGGTAACTTTCTTCTACGAAAAAGAAGTTAACATATAGTGTAATTCATAGATACAATAACATAAAATATTGCATTTGAAATAGCTTATATCTGATACCACTATAGCCAATAAACAACCATCCCTTACATTATTTTAGAACTAAATTTATGAAACATCATTTACATAGTATTTATGATTGTATTAAATCAGGTGTCTGTAGACATATACCTGTGTGTGATATTGTTTTAATAACGAGGTAGTTTCTGATTTGTTGTATAAACATTGCTATTAAATATAATCAAGTTTCTGTGCACTTGTAGATATACACATATATAGAGTTCTTTGTATCGAGAAACTTGTGCTTTTAAAAGTGTTCAAATATAATGAAAATGTGGTTCAAAGAAGTAAAAGATAAACACTATCAAAAATCTTTACTGTTTATATTACCTCCTTTCAGTTGGAGTTTTAAGACATGTTTACACACACACATACACACACTTAAAATTTCAGAGATTCTAGATAAATAAAATAGGTGATATAAATAAAGAATCTGAATAGGTACAATGTGGATACATGCTTAAACATGTTTTACGGGGCTTGTATAGAGGAAGAACATGTTTACGATACTGTAATATCAATTTTTTAAGAAATATAACTCATGCGTGATTTGTATCCTATGATATTTCAAACATGAGTAATTGTAACAAATCCAATGAAAAGGTGAACAAAGACTCCATACAGTGTTCTAAAGTACATTCATAAATTTATTTTAACAATGCAGAAGGTACATGTAATTTATAGCACCCATGTAAAGCATCAGAGTTAAAAGAATGAAAGCATTTTGGTTCTTCTATTATGGAAAGTCTCTCACCTCCATTGTGTATCTTAGTATCTGCAACATTACTGTAAAATTTGTGAATAGATTTAATATATTGATTCTACTTACAAGAAATAAATATTTGATGTGGCAATGTCTAACAATGTTCAAATAGGACACATTACTTATAGTTGGAATAGTTTATAAAACTAAAATTCTTATAAAACTAAAACTATGCAGCTCAGATTCAGTTGATAGGTGAACTTGAGCAATCTGACTTCATAGGTGGTGTTTATTGATTTATCTCACTTAGGTCCACGATATATACGAAGGAAAATGTAAAGACTAAAAGGTACCATATTTTTGCTAATTATTGATAACTCTTACGACAAGAGAATGTCTTATTGTAATAGGACATATAAAGTATTTTGTCTGGTTAAAAGACTAAGGAAAACTCTGGCAATAAATACCAAGTATAAAATAGCATTCTTCTTAAATCAGTAGTAAAATCTAATAGGGTCAGTAAAGAAGATTGTAAATGATTTATCTCTAGGCCTCGAGCATGATTATAGTTATACATTACATATTCTGAGCCACAGTTACATGGAGACATACAGGATTTATTTAAGAAGCTAATGTATATATTTCTATGCATATGAACGAAGTTAGAAATATAAGCCACTCTCTTCATTATTATAAGGAGGTATATTCTCTTAGACTAGCCACCGTAAAATACATCAAAAGAAGCATTTTAAAAACACCTGTATTTTAACTTTGCTTCTTACATAGTTATCTTATACTGCTTTTATATGGTTGTTATAATATAATACAAATCCTATTCAGTGCAACTCCGTAATCACTTTTGAGTACAGTTTCTGAAAATAGTATTTTTGGGGATGGGTCATGATGAAAACATTGCTGATTATAAAGAAGAGCATTGTTCTTTTCTCCTAGGCAGAATCTATGTATGTTCTTTTGTTCTGGTGGTAACTGCAGACAATCAATAAGGTCCAAAGCTGCTGGTTCCCCTCCGCCTAGGTCCCAAGAGCCTGACTTGTGATGTTACTAAAATACCTCACAAGTTAGGGTCTCAGGGACTAGGAAAAGTCTGGTTTGATGCGGTAGAATTCTTCTTCCAGTAATAAGGCTAGCTTAGAAATTACAGTTGGGTTCAGTTAAACTTTTTCCTTTAAATACTAATTAAAATACATACGTAGAAATATATATGATATATAAAAGTTAGGATTAGCTGAATATTCAGGACGACCATTTACAGACTAATTCCAGACCTTAAAATAATGAAGAATATGAGAAACAGTGCAGACAATGAACAGTTAAGAGTCATTCCATCAGATCCAAAGAAAGAGACTAAAAATGGGTTAAAATCTGTTTCTAGCAGATTTGTACAGCAACACCATAGCCTCTATTACGTTAAAGAAGGATTATATGCCAGTTAATGGGACCCTAATTGAAATTTTGCTTCCCATTACACTTCTATACAGTACAACTGTTAAGGTGGGCCAAGGACATATCACACTTTAAATCTGATTTCAATATATACTGTTGCAGTTAAGAATAAAACAAAAACTTTTTTGCATGTCATAATTTAATACCTCCGAAGCTTGATTTTTCTCTTTAAATCTCCAAACTATTCAGACAGCAAATATTTCCATGCATACTCTGTAGCTATTTGAGCAATGCCACTTAATAAACATGTAACTTAAAATGCTGGCAACATGAGAAGAAAAATAAAAGATTCTATTTCTTAAATAATTGCATTATAAAGCTCAATACTTTTGAAAATACACAATCCCAATCCTGTATATTCACTGAATTTCCTCCGATCTTTTAGCCTTGTTTGTGGTTCAAGAACAGAATTGGTACTTTAGGAATGATCCAAGGTTTAGTAGCATAGAACGCAGGGTATAACAATCGGACCAGCCATAACATAACAGTCCTGGCCACAGAAGTGGATTCTGGTTCTTCTGAAGTGGTTGATCTTAAAAGGGAAAAGAGGAGGAAAAAAAAAAATGGAAAGAATTAGAATGTTTTCCTGCAGAACAGGTGAATCATCCATTTCCAAGTAAGCTGCAAGGAAAGCTATGCTGAACAAAATATTTGCTAACTGGCCCCCCTCCTCCACCCTAGTACCACACCCCTTTCCAATCACCACCCCCCACCCCCTGTCCAGATCTTTACTTTGCCTTGTAAGACTTTAAATATTCTGCTCCATGATGTAATGCATCATTATATAAGATCTCTTTCTGTTTATCATTTGATTTTCCATACTGAATCCGTTATGGCTTAAAATAGTAAATAGTTAAAAAATAAAATAAAAAAGCAGCACTCACAAAAAGCAAAAAATAAAACAGTCCTTAGATATAAGTCCATGCTTTTCCTTAAAACTGAATATGGCTTTACAATTTTTGACCATAGCATTCAACCAATTATTAGAATGAAAAATCTCACCCCTCCATAAATATGACATTAACATAATTATACCACCCCCATCACGGAGACCCATCCTCCTTAGGGAATACATCTGATGCTCCAAAGATGGAAATCAGTCAGATTTTAGTTGCTCTCCAACGTACCTTTGCTTCTCACTGACTGACTGGCTTTTACCCTCCACGCACTCACACGCCACCCCCTCCCCTCGGCTAGACACGGATGCCCGAGCGAGCACGCGCGCGCACAGGCATACAGACACCCAGCGAGAGGCGAGGCAAAGCATCTGATGCTGACTCAGAGCGCTTCTGTGTGCAGGGGGTGGCCGGGGCTGGTATTTTCACTGCGCTCATCATTAACATTAACTCACAGTCTAGCATCCACCCTCTCCCAGACCTGCGGGACTGCAGCATTTGCATGACGCTGTCACTCTAGCCTTTGCAGGTCAGATGATGGGGGGGGGGGGGGGGGGGGAGCAACGCAAAGCAAAGCAAAGCAAAGGACTGGAAAGAAAAAGCCCCAAGACTCTTGTAAGAAATGCCTTCGTTTCTTCCAGAGTCTCCTGATTTTTCTACCTTTCTACTTCCTCTGTGGCTAGGTCTCAGTTGTTTGACATCTTTCCGGAAGAAAATGTCTTGTGCTTCAGTGAGCCAGTAGTCAGTTGGTCCTCCCCTCCCCTCACACTGATCCCCACCCCCTTCCACCCCCAATCAATA
Source organism: Mirounga leonina (assembly GCF_011800145.1). Taxonomy (NCBI): domain Eukaryota; kingdom Metazoa; phylum Chordata; class Mammalia; order Carnivora; family Phocidae; genus Mirounga; species Mirounga leonina. Next base: position 429,940 of record NW_023270431.1, read on the forward strand.
AGACAGATCTCCAAATGCAGTTGTGGAAACAGGCTTCGACACAGTCTCACTCTGGATCCACTACCTCAGAAAGCAGGCAGCCAGGCTCACGAGAGAGAGAGAGAGAGAGAGAGAGAGAGAGAGAGAGAGATAATGCCAGCAATTCTTTAACAGTCCCAGACTTCATTCTACGCCTTCTTTTTTTTTGCCCCCCTGGCTGAAGAAAGAGCAAAAGGAGTGTTTCCACTTCTATATGGAGACCCAAACAGCCCAAGGGACACATGAGTGAGACCGATCTGTATAGATCAATCATTTCTATTTAATAATGAGCGAAACTATAATTTTAATAAAAATAATTGCTTAATATTTTTATTAGCTGTGCTCTCAGTTCACAGGAATTATAAGATCTGCCAGGATCTGAATCATCAATATGATTTAAACTGTGTTGAAATCCTAATTTGCTGGAATGGAATCAACCAACAGGATATTAATACATTTTTTATTTTTATTTTTTTGATTTAAGAACTTATAAAAATAATAACAAATAGCTGTGTGTTGGTGAACATGTAAAAGTTTTTGAGATTAAGACATGCTTGCAGGTGATAACTATTAAAGATTGAATATATGCTTACATAAAATGTGGATTTGTGTACATATATGAAGACAATCTACTATATGCAGTTACAAAAGGAACAAAAATATTTGGCTGAACACAGTCATGTTTGTACTACAGTGTTTCACAACATAAAAGACAGTATATAGGTATTTATCCAGTTCCTTTGTCCTTCAATTGTTCTTTTTAATGACAGAATGTGGTAAACTGCCTACCCTTCCTTTCTACATGAGCAATATTTCTGAATTACTTGCCAGCCAGAACTAGCCATCAGTGACTCTGCAGCATACAAGAAATACATACGAAGGAGAGAAAAGTACGGCAATTCTCAAGCCAACTGTAATGCTGTCTGGTGCTTTAGAAATTTCAGTTTACTCACACAGACAGATCCCAGCATGCACTGCAGCACCGCAGGACCAACTAAGGTAGCAGTTTGGCAACAGATCTGTGGCAACAAACGTGAAGGACAACCATTTGCAGAGGTTCCAAAGAAAACATCACACAACCCATAAAGAGAAAGATGCATCTGCAGTAGGAGATGTATCTCTAAAATCAGCTCCTACAGGCTCCTGGTTTGAAAGAAAAAAGCAAAGAAGAAAAGGAAAAACTTAAGCACGAAAGCAAAAAACACAAATAAAAGAAGTGGGCACCCAAAGAAAACATGGAATGAAGTACACACTCTCCTGAGAGAGAGAAAGGCAGGAAAGAAAAGCGTAAGAGAGGGAGAAAGAAAAGGAAATGGAGAAATAGGAAGAGGGAGGGGAGGGATGAAGGAAGGGAAAAAAGGAACAGGAAGTAAAGCGCACAGACAGAATCCCCGGGCACTGAAGCAACAAATAACACATGAAATTAGACTTCAGAAACTCAAGGTTCGGGAATCGTGTTCAAGCTTAGAACTTAATGAAAAACTACAACAGAAATTAACACGTGTCCAGCATAGCTTAAGATACTTATTGTTGGGGCACCTGGGTGGCTCAGTTGGTTAAGCGTCTGCCTTCGGCTCAGGTCATGATCCCAGAGTCCTGGGATCGAGCCCCACATCGGGCTCCTGGCTCAGCAAGGAGCCTGCTTCTCCCTCTCCCTCTGCCTCTCTCCCTGCTCATGCTCTCTCTCTGTCTCTGTATCTCTGTGTCTCAAATGAATAAATAAAATCTTTAAAAAAAAAAAAAAAGATACTTATTGTTGGTAACAGAGGTCCCTGCTGACTTCTTCCTTCCTGTTCTATGCGTATGAAACTGGTCATCTCTTAAAGTCTCTTTGCTCAAATCCATCTTTTTTTTTTTATTTTTTTATAGCTCTCTAGCATCTGTCTCCTTTATGCTATTTTTTTTCTAGAGAGTGCCCACAATACTCTGGATAAATTAATGTCATGACCTCGCTATGGTTATCAGACATAAAATGTCGACTATTTTAATAATTGAACATGAGCTTACAGCAAACTGCCTATTGATATCTTAGCTCTGTGGACGATCTGCATGAGCACCTCACTCCTAGCTCTGCGAATCAGAAACAACAGATGCAAATACAACTTTCCCCCCGCCCCCGAATCCACGACATCTCTTTTTCCTACATTCAGAGACAGACACACACATCACTCAACTTTACAGAATGCATAAAAATATTAACGAAGGAGGTTAAAAAATCAAGGGGAATAAAGGTTTGAAGACAAGTAACGATTATAACTGAATGGCCGTGCATTTAAAATATTTATATCCAAACAGGAGTTAGCCAGTTTCAAATGTCTAAGCTTCTGTCAAGACCACCATTAGGGCCAATGGGAATGCAGACTTGATTAAATCAATATTTATTTGAAAGAAGATGTTGTAATCAATCAATTCAGTTGCCACTGTCATAGATATGCGTTTAAGATCTCTTCTGATTCTAATTTCTAATCATCAATACTAAGACATCCCTAAATGAGGCTTTGGCTATGGCTAAAGTTTTTATAAAGTAAAAATTTCACCATGCTTTATATTTCATTTAAGCAATGTAATGCAAGTATGGTCTTGCTAGATCAATTATTTTTATATGTTATTTTCTATGTTTTGTTTCTTTAAAAAATTACCAAGATAGATCTGAATGTATATCAAATGACATATTAAGTTAGAGGAAGCAATAACTCCTCTGCAATACTTTAATACAGCCTGTCCTCCACTTTACTGCTAAGGCAGGGAGGGATTTTTTATTTCTTATAAAGGCCATTTGAAATCAGTGTTATTATGGGAATCATTTTTAAAAACACTGGTGGGGTTTGGGGTAAGAGAGACAGAGGACAAGAAAAAGATCTACAGTTCAAATTTCGATTCAAAATTCATGGCCATGCAGAATATATTGGTTTTTTTACTAGTTGCATAATATTTTCTTTGTTTTACTTAACCTACACTCTCTAAGAAGGTGCGACCAGCCACCTGTAGGTATTATAAGTAAGTAAAGGTAAAAATTGAGTTCCTCTGTTGCCTTAGCCATATTTCAATGTATAATAGCACACATGGCTGGTGGTTACCATTTTGGACAATGCAGCAATAGAACATTTCCACCCTTGCAGAAAGTTTTATTGGACAGTGCTGACTTAAACAGTCCTTGTGAAAAGTTTATAGCATAACTGATCATTGGGTCCTGATGCTTTCATTCCAGTCTATTTTGGGAGAATGAATCTGTATTGATTTATTTGAACATCGGAAAGAAGAGAATTTCTTCTAACTGAAGAGCATCTAGTGCTTTGGTTTACTAATAGTTTTGACTTATGCAAGATTACGTAATGTGAGGGGTTATATAGAAAATAACTTTAAGGTAGTTGGTAACACAACCATCAGAAGACACACAAAAAATACCCCAGCTAAAGTCTCTGAATAAATCTGATAGATGCTTATTTGTCTAACATTTCCAGAAATGAGAGCCATGCTCTTTTTTGTGTCAAACAACATATATTACATCTTTCTGTTTTCAGTAAAGAAGGGATGTAATAGGGGTGCCTGGGTGGCTCAGTCAGTTAAGCATCTGACTTGGGCTTAGGTCATGATCTCAGGGTCCTGGTATCAAGCCCTGAGTTGGGCTTCCTGCTTCTCCCTTTCTTTCTCCCTTTGCCCTTCCCCCTGCTCATGCTCTCTCTGTCTTTCTTTCAAATAAATAAATATAATCTTTAAAAAAAAAGAAGGAATGTAATAGTAGTGAGTAGCAAAAATCCAGGGAAAAAAGCAATTTTTAAAAATCCTACTCAAAAAAAGGAAAGAGTAGCAGTTAAGAGCAGCAACAATTATGGCTAGACATTTTTTTAAAAGAGAAAATAAATAGTAATATTAAAGGGTAAGGGAGACAAGAATCAGATGCCAATAAACACGGATGATCTGGTTGGGAATTTTCTGTTAATACAACATTGGCAAAAAACCCAAAACAGGTGTGTATGGGTGTGTATATACCTTGTTAAGGTAATTTTGAGTTACCAATGAGATTCTGGAACAAATTATCTTAAGCAAAATGAAAATAAAGTGTAATATAGATGTATGTGAGTTACTACTCTAAAAATTTTATGGTGAAGGAGACAGCTAGTTGTTAACCAGGGAAAAACCTGACCTACATTTTCCTTTCAAAGTTTAGTATTTGGACTAGAGTATGATTCAGTTTTTAACTCAGATAGTTTTTGACTGGGATGCAAAAGATTTATCAACCTGGAATTAATTTTTTTAATCTCTCTCTTTTTTTTAAGATTTTATTTATTTATTCATGAGAGAGAGAGAGAGAGAGGCAGAGGGAGAAGCAGGCTCCCAAGGAGCAGGGAGCCCGATGTGGGACTCGATCCCAGAACCCTGGGATCATGACCTGAGCCGAAGGCAGATGCTTAACCATCTGAGCCACCCAGGCACCCTCATCTCTCTTTTGATAAATATAGAGCATCACAACTGACATGGAAAAATAATCACATAGATTTCTCTTCCTTTCTAAAGGGATGATCTTTAGACCTTGGTACATGAAATTTAATGTTCATTCCTCTATCTAGGAAATGTATATGATAGTAACTCTTGATGGGAATCTCTCTCCCTCTCTTTTTCTTTCCCTCTTCTCCTCCCCACCTCTGCTTTCCCCAAGTGTGCAACCCCTTGCCAATCCAGCCTGTCATCAATATCCACCAAGGGACCCCATTCAAAGCCACACCAGCGAGATGAGCCATGAGGAGAGCTTGTCCGAGATGGGGTAATTACGGCAAGAACATGAACTTGAAGGAGGTCTTGAGGGGAAAGTGGCTGTAACAGTCACTGTGGTATAGCCACATACAGGAGCAGACGGGTCTGGAGGACGCTAGTGGAGTCTTTCTCTTTCAAGAAAAAAAGGAAAAAAAAAAGAAAAAGAAAAAGAAAAAGGCAGGGTATGATAATGAGGGGCAATTTAGAGACCATGAACAATTATGCCATATCAAATTATATGTAAATCTGAAAGAGCGTTTTTTGATAGCAGGATTATACATACCAATAATAAAAGGACATTTCTGCTGTGTTGATGTGCTTCCTAACAGGTGAAAGAGAAAAGAATTAATCTTGACTTTTTAAGATGGGACGTAAATAGAAAGGATTTAAATATCAAGTGACTTCAGAATTATTGTCATATTTAGAGCTTGAGTATTATGGCAAAGGAGCAATAATAATTTGTTTTAGCTAACATGATTCTAGAAAAATACCATTTTCCTTATGTTCTATATACGACACTTTTAAACAAAGTTGGGAAGTGGGACGGGAACTGATCTATGAGTCAGAAAACTGGGTCTGGTGTCAATTCAGTAAATAATAGTTTATGGTCTTGGATAAGTCACTTAACTCTCAGAACCTTGGTTCCTGTACCTTTAAAATTGGGTGGGATGACTAGGTTAATCATCAAGGCCTAATTCAACTCTAAAATATTGTGCAACGGAAGGGGAGTAAAATTAGAAACACGTGTTGGTCATTACTACCTAGATATTTGTACACATGATTGTCTCATTGATCATCATAGTACGGTTAGTAGCATCTATCTCCGGAAAGATTAACGATAGATCTTCTTCCTATGTCCCAGTGATATCTCACGTAATAACTAAATCTCAAAAATTTATCATTTCATCTTATTTGCATAATATGCTAATATTAAAATTTTTATTAGATATTTTATGTGGTTTACCCTATTTACATTTAAATTTTCACTTATTTGAAATAATATAGAAAATATTTTCATTTTAGGACTGGGGAGGTAGCAATTTTTCAAGATTCAGAAAAATGTGTATATACTGTTATGGTACATGCACTAAGGGGAAGAAGTCACAGTTTCTTTGGATAACTCACTTGTAAAAATTCGCCAATATAGATAAAAAAAAACTTTAGAACTAATTGATTGGATAGACCTATTTCAGCTTTAATAACACATTCAAAATATCAAGCTAAAATAAGTCAGGCTATAAAACCTCCTTAAGTAGATCTTTGAAATTTAAAAATAAAAAAAAAATCAGAAAATCAGGTGAATCATAGGTTTAAAAATTTCTGTCAACTACTGAAAACTTTCAAAACATCTTCTTTGCCTTTTAAAAATACTCATTTTGAAAGCTGCTTAATTTGGGTGGAATAAAGTTATTAATGGATAGTTATTATTCTGATTGCTCATAATCATTCTTATTCTAGATTTTTTAGAGTTTCCTTCAATATGAAAAAATAAGCTAATTTCATAGGGTCTTTTTCATCATAAAGAAAAAAATATTTTATCCATTGATCATGATAGGTAAGAATGGAGCACAAAAGATAAGAGTAAGTTATCGTAAATAAAAAAGTAATCTCTCTATACTTATATTTCCTTTCTTGATTTTTTTCCTATTCAAATAATGTTTATTTTTGAAACCTAATATCATTCAATCATATATGTTCCAGACTGAATTTTCACTTTGTTATCTTTATGCTCAATGATAGAAATTGTTTCCTGATTAATACATTTTTAGAAGTATAAACACTGTGAGACAAATTTAACTTCTCAAAGCATCTTCTTTCATGAAGAATGACACTATACTATACTCTCAAACATTATTACATAGGTTTTCCATCCGATTTCATAGGATGAAGACATTTCCATTACATGGGAGTAGAGGAAAATGCTTCTAAGCATTGTAAATCTCATTTAAATATATCTGAACAGTAAAGGTTCAAGTGTATCCTGCATTCTCATGCTTTGTTCCCATCCTTTCCAATCAATTGTATTGATTTGTTGAGGGTTAGAGGGTATACTTTCACTGATCAAGGAAACAGCCTGACACAGCAAAACCTTCTGACAAGTCAAGGCAGATCAATCCCACCTTTGCTTCCTTTTGGATACATTATGGTTATTCATTCTGCAACACCTAAATTCCATAATACATATCTTAGTTTAAGAAAGGAAATGGATAAAGAATCACCTATTTTCTTGGAAAAAAACAATACATTTCTGGATCTTCCCCACCCTGAATTGCTTTTGAACTTGATGGACATTATATCATCTGATCAAGTGGTTGGCCTCCTTTTATAGTTCATTTGAGAATTCTGTCCCTTTTCAGGATTTTACGAAGCATTGTGGAAAAAAAACTTAAAAAAATGTTGAATCCATTTAGAAAATGAGTGTCTGAGAAAATAAAAATGAAAACACATCATTGTAACCTTCTTTTCCAGGGCCACCTACCCATTCATTTTTTTTTAAATTAATTTATATATTTATTTGACAGAGAGAGAGATAGCGAGAGCAGGAACACAAGCAGGGGGAGTGGGAGAGGGAGAAGCAGGCTTCCCGCTGAGCAAGGAGCCCGATGTGGGACTCGATCCCAGAACCCTGGGATCATGACCCGAGCCGAAGGCAGACGCTTAACGACTGAGCCACCCAGGTGCCCCCCATTCATTTTTTTAATGCCTTGGTGGAACTGGCCGAGCTGCTCACTGTCCACAGGTCCTGACTTCAAGAAACTCAAGGACCCAAATTACCTTGGAAAATAATTCTTTAAAAACCTTCATACACTCTGTCTCTCATGAATAAATAAATAAAATCTTTAAAAAAAAAAAACCTTCCTATAGTATTATATTGGTATACTAATTCTCTTATGAGGGTATTTTGTAAGACCCTATGCTCAAAACCTCCAGGAGTTACTAGTATTTTGTTTTTCACTGTCCTGAAAAGTTACATGCTGTTTAATACCCTTCCTACCCTATAAAATTTACTTTGGTAACAAAGTAAATATTCACAAAAATTCAAAACCCTCATAGTCCAAATGGCCCAGGGGCCTGTCAGTTTTTTTGTTTGTTTGTTTTTTGTTTTTGTTTTTGTTTTTTTGCAGTCATGCTTGATTATATTTCTTTATTTAGCAATTTAATTAATTTATTTTCTCTTATGTGCCACAAGCCATAACTCATTAAGGAAAAGGTTTAGAGTTTATGTTCAGACACTCTGCCATTATAAAGCTTTGAATTTAGGAGAAGCATATTTCCATTCCTGTGCCTGACAAAGACATGTTTTAAAGTACACATTGAACAAAAGAGAACAGCTTTTCCATTCCTAAATGCAGTGCTCAGTAGGACAGAAAACTTACTGGTTCTCTTAAATGCTAAACCTTTAAAACATTTGCTGGATGACAGCATTATAGAAAAAAAATAGTTTCTTTAGCAAAGAATTAAAGCTGAATATGCAACATTTCTTAGGAGCATTGAATAAGTCTATTTGTCCAGCTTACTTTGCAAAGACTGCGTAGAAAACAGCACCATAAACACTTTCAGTCCCCACACAAGGGCTAAACAAAGAGTCCTCTTTCTAGCCATCTAATCGGGTAATTTATTTTTTCAACCATCACATAAATCGAAACACAGCTGTAACCAATGACTTGCAGATCCAGTTCCCAGCCAGCTGGAATCAGTTCTGCTGAAACAGCAAGATTTTTACATTGTTCACTTCTGTACATCTGGAGAAATCATTGAGGTTCAAAGGTGACCAGAAAAGCTCTTTAAATAAATTCAACCGACAGTGAAGATTTGCCTAAGGATCTATAAACTCCACATTCACTTCTACAAAATGTTCATTTCATGAAATTAATTCTTATAAAGGCTATTTACATCCTCATCTGTATAGACTTTATGAGTTGCTAATTGAATTAAGCACTTAAATGCCTGTTTCTTTCAAATAACTTGCTTAGGGTTCTTCCAAAGTTTTCATAGGAGGTGTAGCTATTTAAAGACGGTTACATTAAAACATTATGTTACAAGCAGAAACAGGGACTATAAGGACCTGTAACAAAAGCAGAGATGAGATATGTACCTACTCATATCTCAAGTTTAATCTTGTTTAGCTAATATAATCCTCTATTTAGATAAAATAAAGGAGAAACACTATCCGAAAGAAAGCAGAGCTGGAACACCTCCATCAAGCCAGGCAGGCAAATCCCTAAGGAGCCAGAGTCCTGGGAGAAACAAACTCCAATTAGGAACGTTCCACATGCAGTATTACAGGGAGGTGATTCTGGCACTAGAAAAGAAACCCCCCCCCCTCACAAAAAAAGAAAAGTAACGGAACCTAAGAGCAGCAACCCCTTTTGCTTTACCCTAGAAGCAGATACGTGCACACAGAGCAGAAGTTAAGCCTCCCCAACACAAAAACGGACACAGCCAATCCTTGATGTAAAGAGCTTTCCTCAAAAGTTAGATCAACTTAGAGCAAACAAAAACCCAGAAGAATCAGTGTAGCTTGGCATTTAAATTACACACCATGTATCAATTCAAATGCATAATTTTCTTCACTAAAGCCATCACAAAGATATTCATCTTGGGGAAAATGAATGTATATGTCTGACAGACTTCTCAATAAAGTTTTTATCGGGTCAAAAAACCATACACAAACTAACCACATATATGTCTTATTTTTCCCTCCTTTGGTTAAGTCAATAGACAAGTAAACAAGTTATTTTCAATAGTCAGCCATCTTATTCAAATGTGTGGCTATTTCAGTGAGTAACCGCCTTATGAATTATACCTCTCATTAAAAAAAAAAGTGAAAAAAACAAATAGTAATAAAGCATACTTTTAGTGTTTATTGAATGACAGATGGTGATCACAGAGTAAAGAGCGATTCCCCATTAGATATTAAATTCACATAAAAGTGTATTTCACTTGGTAAACATGTGTCCGATTTTTAAGTCAGTCACTGGGTACAAAGGCTATAGAAAAACAGTCTGGAGCAGTTAGAAATCTGGTTTAATAAATAATAAAATATTCAGTGTCATGAGGATTACGTTTAAGAATTTCAGGACCCTAGAAAATTGAATCTAACCAAAAGGCAGATCTGCCCTCTTGTCCACTACTGGTTATTGACTGGCTGGGGCATCCAGAGGAAGGCAGCTCTGTGGATCCCCTGTAAAAGAAGAATCTAATGTCCTTTCCAGCTCCAATGTCCACATTCTTGGAGGCAATTTTTGAAATCCCAATATATGTCTGCTTATCCTATTGCTCCTCTTGAAATGTAAAATCCCAAATTTTCTTTTTTAATGTCATCACTTTGGGGATGAACACCATTTAAAAAAACAAACAATCTGTCCTTTTAAGAGATGAACCAACCAACCCAGAGATAACCAGAATCTACTATATCATATTCTTGATGAGCTGAGGGAAAGTTAACTTTATAGGAAAAATTCTTGAATGGACATGGCTTAATTTTATGAATATGTCATTAAATATTAAGCAACCAGTTAAATTTATCATTGTTTTAAAACAGGACTAAAATTAGGCAGCTCCCACACTCTGTTCTCTACTGCAATATTAAAGATGCTTTGTGAAGAAATTCACGTGACTGGAGTTTCCAGTGCTATTTATAAACATTTACATTCACATGTATCCCAGAATCCTGTGATCTGTGATGTCTATGTATTCATTCAAATGTGCAATATTTCTAAAACATCTGTAACGTATGATATATATACCACATATATACACATTTATGCTAGGGAACCTTATGTTTGTAAAAATAAAAATATCCCCAAATCTTCATAATCCATGATAGAAAATCACCTGCACCACTAGTATGAAAAATTATCATGTTTCACAGATACTTGTTTATAACAAGACAAAATAGACTTCCCACAATAATTTCAGAGGGGAGGAGGGTAGGTTTTTATTAGAAAGTAATTTGTCTTAGGTCTTTCCTAACTGATAATATCTTGTAGTATGCCCAGCTTACAAGTAAATTTAATAAATAATGAATTATTCAGTCATGAGGATTGCCTTTAAGAATTTCAGCGCAACAGAAATATGTTTAACAAAGGATTTGGAATACATATTTAATCTGTGATCCATGCGACATAGGCTAGGAAACTTTATAGAAAAATGCCCTATCTGTGTCATTGTGAGTTGTTAAAATCTAAAAATGTTGTCAGTCCTCATCCGTCCTCAAGAAACTAAGAATGGGTTTCTCATTAAATATTGAGCTGGTAGACTAAAGGTCTAAAATAGGCAAAAGTTCTATGCCCATTTGTGAATTTTGCTCTTATTGTGCTAAGAGATTATTTTGTCCATTAACATTAGCCTGACTCTTTTTAAGTCCTGGCAAGACATGGTATTTCATCAATATCCCAAACCTTTGTTAAGCATATTACATATAGTCTTGTGTGATAATAATAGTTTCAATTTCTTTGGGCTAGCTCTTTAGAGAGTCAGAACATAAATTTTAAAAGTATGTATTTAAATATAATTACCATTAAACTAGCCTAAAGAATTATAGTTGTTATTTAGTAAAGGCTTTTAAACCTAATAATTGATTTTTTAACCAACAAGGCAGCATTTATTTATATTAGTTGTTTGCTTAGATGTATATTTCATTTGTAATGGTATTCAAGTATCATCCAGTCTCCATGCGGAAATGATAGAATTTTATATATTTAAAAGTGGTTTGAAACATGGCAAGGTAGAAAGTACTAAAAATCCATATTCAGGGAGGGGTGAGAAATCCAGTTTTGTCACATAAAGATGAGCAGGAGGAGAATGCAGGGAGGTGGAGCTGGAGAAGCACCATGCGGTGAAACAGAAAGAGCTCATAAGACAAGATCGTTCTTCACAATATTCTAGAACATTCTTGAATCAAATAATACCTCCAAGTTAGGATTATCCATGAACTCATTTATCTCTTTCCTATTTGAAGAAAAATATGTAATATTTAAACAAATTTTTCTCTATGTCTGATAAAAGAGAACTGGATCTGACATTGACTTGCAAAATACTGATGGATTTATCTTTAAAATTTCAGTTCACCACTGCATATAACCAGGAATAAAGATTTTTGAAAGTCTACTCTGACCTTGGAATTTTAAATTTTGATGGGTTTTCTCTGTCAAACTCTGGCAGGTCCAGTCACTTCTCTACCTAGGGTTGGATCTTGGTAATATTCATTCCATAGGAAATATCAAGAGAAAGTAATCAGGATATTTAAAGATCATAAGATTATGACCAAACACTTTGATTCCTTGACTGGATTATCAAAGATACTGACTCCTTGTCAGAAAGTTGGATATCATAAACGATTTTAGAATATTTTTACGCAAGGGTTTAGCCAAAATCTGGAGGCCAGGAAGGAAGAGACCATTAATTCACGTATAAATTCTTTGGGAAAGAAAAAGACTACAGGTATATATATATATGATGTATCTATATACATATAAACATGTTTTTAAATAAAATATATAAAATTGTATATACACACATATATTTTATATATGTGTATATATATATACACATATACACACATGAAACATACAAAAATACAAGATATGTGCGTGTGTGTGTATATATATATATATATATATATACATATATATATATATATAATTTTGTAGTTTAACCCCTTCACTCAGAGATTAATTTCCTACAAAAATATCTCACAGATTTGTAGAGATATGAAGAAGTAAAAAATCTACAAGGGGAGCTTTTGTCTTTAGAGGATTGATTGATATTACTTATCAGTGGGTGAAGTTACAGAACAGGCTGCTATAAAATTATTTTAATTAATTAATTTGTTTATTTATTTACTGAGAGAGTGCATGCAAGTGGGGGGGGGGTAGAGAGAGAATCTCAAGCTGACTCCATGCTCTCAGCACAGAGCCTAACTCGTGCTCAGTCTCAGGACCTGAGATCATGACCTGAGCCAAAATCAAGAGTCGGACACTTAACTGACCGAGCCACCCAGGTGCCCCTAAAACATTTATTTTAATTAGACTAAACCTAGGAGCTCTTTCAAAATCAGCTGATATTCATGTTAGGGTCAGATTTCATTTTTTTCTTCCTTCCCCCAATCTCACCACCCTTGTATTAATTAATTTTAAAGAAAAAAAAATTCTTCCTTTTCAGAGAAAGAATTATAAAATACTGTGTTTGAAATCTTGAGTCTATTTTCTTTCAAGAGGATCTATAAGTCTTGCAAATATACCATGTTAATCAATGCATTTACCTTTCCATTCCTTTAAGTAGTAAACATTTCCCAAAATATTATAGGCACTGTCATAGGCAAGCCAGGGATAGAGCTCATGATTTACACAAAGGCTATGTCCATTAGCTAGCCTAGACAGAAAGAGCATTATACCCATATTACTATACCTATAAGCCTTATATCTGTGCAATAAATGCAAATGAAGTTAGGGGAAAAAGTGATTTGGGGTCAAGTATCTCAATACTTTTTGCCTTTTTTTTAGAACCAACCTCATATAAATGTTTACTTGATATGTAAAAAATTGGAAAAATCACATCCAATTGGACCCTTCAAATAGTACACACCTGTCAAGAAGAGTTACACTGGGTTATTTCTAAGCTTTCACTCACTCTTGAATTTAATTTGATATATATTTTGTGAGCGTCCACTGTGCATGAGTGACTAAGTTGCTAAAAGAATTAATAAAATAAGGGGAGAAATGGCATCTGTCCTTAAACACCTTAATATGTAGGGGAAGTGTCAGACACAAACAAAATTATAAGGCCTGGAGATGTGAAGCATGTTATTTTATACAAAGTGCTATAAAAACAAAGGGGAAGGAGGCAATAAATATTGAGTGCTGCAGAGAAGGCTCAAAGCAGGAAGCTCCACTTGAGTGGAGCCTTGAAGGAGGAGGACTGCCAGAAGAGGCAAAGTTAGAGAAAAAAAAAAATGATATCCAGCCTGTGGGCAGAGAAAGAGGAAAGGTTCAAAGGTGGGGATTGATGCATGTTTGGGAAATGGCCAGGCAAGGGTGACAAAATGCTGGCTTCTGCAAGGAATGGTATTAGGAAAAATGGCGAAGCAGTTGGCTGGAACACAGAATCGGTCTTTAATGTTATGCTGAGGATTAATTATTTTGGCAAAAATAAACAACTAAAATCATCTTGAAGAGGGTTTTTTTTTTTTTTTCCCAATAGTACAATGATCCCACAACAGGAATACCAATAATTGCTACGGATTCCAACACCAAATCCCTACCTAGTCCTGTGCTGATATACGCCATGCTAATTTATCATACCAATGACTCCATGAAGTCAGTGGCATTCCTTATTGGCAAGTTATTGACAGGAAATCTGAGCTTCAAAGAAAGTTACCTAGTGTGCTCAATGTCATACCACTAGTGAATGGCTAGAATTTGATCCTAGCCTATGTGATTCTGAAGTTTGTCATACCACCTCTCAAAGTTAAATTGGCCTCTCTGAGAGGACACTTTTGAATCTGGGTCTCACTACCCAATAACATGGGCAGTCTATCATGCTAGGAAGATCCTACAAAGAACTTCTAAGATGGTACAGAGATTCCAGGAATTCCTTTGTATTCTGAACATTTTGGAAGTGACAAGGATTCAATCATAGGTCTGTCCAATCCCAAAGCTCATGTTGTTTCCTTCATCGCATGCTTCTATTTGTCTAATTGATAATTAAGCAGCTGTGTAAAATTTCATCTTGGGAATGTACCAAAATTTGCTTAACTCTTTCCCAACTGCGGAAAATCTCTAGGGGGTTCCAATTTAGGTATATGTAAATAGTGCTGAAATCAATGTTTTTCTCCATGTCTTGTATTCTCTATTCAAATTTCCTCCTTTGTGTAATATTGCAGAAGTGGGAAGCTTACGGTTTAAAACAGCCGAGGAACTTTGGCCTAACTGAATTCACAGGTGGTGTAGGGAGGTTTTCCATTTTTATTTGAATTTTACAATATCTCAAACATAGAACCATAATATCTAATATGATTTCTTTAAAGCCTTTGCTTCTAAGTTTCATTCATGCATTCATTTTTTCCATTGGTTCATTACTCAATCACGTTGTTCCTCTATTTCTAATCTGACTACATATTATATGACTGAATGATCGGGTAAAGATAAGACTTTTCTTTGTCTGGTAGACTGTGAGAGTAGCCACCTAATATTTTAATATTCAAAGAACATATCAACAAAATATTCTATTTTCTCCCATGCAGTAAAGTCTCACGTGACACAATAAAAGAACATTTAGCAATACACCATAATGTCTATTCCAAGGAATAAGGTCCGTCAGTAGAACATCAAAGTTTGTACCAAATTTCCCACAAGGATTTTATCAAAACAAGAAATCGACCAGAGTTTGGAGATTTTTATTGGCATTCTATTTCATTCACTTTTCGAATATTTTTAACTTTTTGAAAATAAGCACTTAAAATCACAGAAAAGTAAGCCTAAGTGTGTCATAGGACAAGTGTCTTTGAGGGTCTAAATTAATTTTGAAAGCACACAGCACTTCTAATTTGAGAATTAAATATATAAAAGAAAAGCAGATAAAAACGCGCTAAAACTTAGAAACGCTAAGTTCTAATTTTGTCTCTGCCATGTTCATTGTGCAATGACAGACAAGCTAGTTAGCACTGCAAGGTTGTGCTTTCACCATTTGAAAAAGCATTAAGCTACCACAGTGGATTGGAATGTCAATTTTGCAACTCTTAGCCCAACGAAGACAAAAAGTGCCATATAAATGTGAAATAACATTTCCATGTAACAGATTGATATGGGGTTATTTTAGCTGCTGCTTTAAAATCAAGTTTTGCTAAATGAAAAAAAAAATCCCAATTCATCTCTGTTTCTTAAACTAGGCTTTATGCACCTGTATGTGGTGACAGTTACTGGGTTTTGAAAATGTGAAGCAGAGCAAAGAGTCCAGGAAAAAGCCTGAACTTTTTCCTTTGATTAAGGTCCATATGGTCTAGTAGGGTAAAAAGAAACAGAGACAACTAGTGGAATTTTCAGGATCTAAGGGCACTGTTATCCTGAGATGAAAAATCAAATAAAATTTCCAAACTGTAATAATGCCATCCCAATTCACATATCCCTTCCCCAAAACTTTTAGATTTACAAACCAAAGAAGAATATGAAAGACATTCTAGACTCCTTAAAAAAAGATAACCTTATAATAATTTTTAAAATAACTACCTGCAGGGAGGCTTGAGTGGCTCAGTCGGTTAAGTGTCTGCCTTCAGCTCAAGTCATGATCCCAGGGTCCTGCTCCTCGAGCTCCCTGCTCGGGGGCTCCCTGCTCAGCGGGGCGTCTGCTTCTCCCTCTCCCTGTGCCCCTCCCTTCCACTCATATTCTCTCTCGCTCACTCTGCTCTCTCAAAAAAATAAATGAAAAATTGTTTATTTTTTATTTTATTTTTTAAAATATTTTATTTGTTTATTTGACAGAGAGAGAGAGTACAAGCAGGGGAGTAGTAGAAGGAGAGGGAGAAGCAGGCTCTCTGCTGAGCAGGGAGCCCGATGTGGGACTTGATCCCAGGACCCTGGGATCATGACCTGAACTGAAGGCAGGTGCTTAACCGACTGAGCCACCCAGGTGCCCAATAAAAAAAATCTTTAAATAAAATAAAATGACAAATTGCACACAGAACCTAAAAAACACATCTACTACTTATGGGAAGGAAGAAGTGGTGAGTGAACAAATCAGGGACATGTAATATGTAAGGGTGCTTTCACTGGTTTCTTCCATGCACCCTGCAGAGGGTAGGAGGGATCCATTGGGTGGATTCTCAAATAACCCTAACCAGTTTTAAAGGACACTGACTTGTGACTGCAATAATTTATCCAAATCTCAGATATCCAACTTTTACAATTATAAAGTGAGTCATACATGCCCATGTATCTTGGATAATTTTTATAGTGTCTTCTTGCCTTTATTCTTTATTAGAAAAAAAAATCAATAAATAGTTGTGGGGAAATAGAAGGCATATTTTTACTCTGACTACTCCTCATCTCCTGTTCAGGGAGGAAAGATTTTTACCAATAGTCTAGACAACATTTCCACACAGATCTCTGTTGACTAAAAGAATATCTTTGTATCTATATATCACATTGTTTAGAAGTGAAAGTATTTCACTAAAGGTTACTTCTTAAAGAGAAGAAAACATGTTGGGTACCCCATGAATTGGAAGCATGCAGCACAACAACAAAAGAAGAGCAGCAATAGAACAAAGTCCAGCTTGTTTAATAAAAAATGCTTACTCATTCATTCAATCCTTACAGTCAAAACTCTTTTCACAAAGAGGATATCTGAACAAATTACAGAAGTAGAATTTCTAAACAAAGAGGCAAAATTTGACTTTCCTAGTTTTCAGTACAGTTACCTAAACTATGCCTACAATTCTTTAGGTTCCAGGTACTTTACAGTTTTATGTACCTCAAACACGCCTGGAATTTTCTGTTCCTTTCTTCAGAACGGTTGGCCCTATCTTGAAAAACACTGAATTAAGAATTTAAAGAAACCCTGTAAGTTTTCCTTGAGATTAAGTACAAAATGTGTTAGATACTATTTTTAAAAATAGGAAGACAGGAAAGAAAAATCACAAAACAGCCTGTTCTTGAGGAGAAATAACAATGGTACACAATAAGAAGAAGAAGAAGAAGAAGAAGAAGAAGAAGAAGAAGAAGAAGAA
>NW_023270431.1:447443-587470 GCF_011800145.1 Mirounga leonina
AGAAGAAGAAGAAGAAGAAGAAGAAGAAGAAGAAGAAGAAGAAGAAGGAGAAGGAATTACTTAAGGGCTTCAAAATTTAACAACACGTGAGGTTCAAACATATTTCTCTCACATTCCTCACTCTCGTTTCCCCAGCTTCTATCATTTTCCTCTTGGGATTTATCAGACAACCTCCCCATCACCCGCTACTCATCCACTGAGCAGATGCGTTGACATAATGTGAAAACCATGCCTTCTGGTGCACATTCGATCACGAACGCAACCACCGGATAACAGAAATTCTACTACACTTGACCAGTTGAGTATCCTTCCATTTCTACCTACATTCAGGATGCTTTTTGCTGCCATTCCTGTAATTTCCATCAGCTTTTAACCAACTACGAAATGGTTCATTCACCAGGCCTAGTGATTTTGTGATTGCGTCTTTTTCCTTTGAGATTGTTGTGATGACTTCAGAAAACACTCTATAATTTTACTCAGTTGTCTTTGTTTGAAGTTTAGAGGTAGTAGCTTAGCATGTTTTGTTAACAAATGTCGATCCTATTTATTGATCTTGACCTTGTTTTCAAACAATAATATACCGCTCACTTCTCCCTACTTCTACATGCAAAACTTATCACATGAATTCTCATTACATTTTCTACTTGTGACTGGAGCAAAGAAAATCTTTTAAGTCTTCCCCAAAGTGTAGCAGTAACACAGCTCTAAGGGAAGATAACTTGAATAAGAAAGAGTAGCCAGAGAATTGAATTTCATAAATGTAATAACAACGTGGAGCTTTAAGTCACACTAACCACGTTTCTGATAATGAAAGAAAATTCTTATACTTTGAGGCCTGGTGATCAGAGGACATTGCTTAGTTCTAGGTTAAGAGTCTGTGTCAAGGAGATCATTACCTATCAGCCTTACCTGGTACTAAAAATAATTTATTTTTAGAAAAATTATTAGGAAAGCACACACTGCTTTTGAAGTTGTCATTGAAGAATGGATCTAACTCATGTATGATTTAAATAAAATGTACATACATATTGCATAGAACAGAATACAACAAGGCTGATGTCACAAGGCCTCTCTCCTTTGGTCAAAATAATAAATGGAAAAGAAAATGTTAGCGATGATGAAAGAGGTAATGTATGCATCAAGAGGAAGTCCAGCTGCCCATATTTCAAAAAGCGTAAACTTCACTATTTTGGGACAACCTGTGAGTTCAAGGATCTAAGAGCCACTGCCTGATGTAGACTCACTGTAGACCAGACTATCTGCCAAGTCCATCCCTATTTTTCCTGCCTGAGCCTGGATCAACCTTTGCTTCTGCCACCTAACAGGCAGCTCAGAGGGGGTGGGATAATGTTTAATTGGAATAAATCGTGTAGGTAGCACTGAACCAGGCTTAAAAGCTTCAGCAAACTATTTAACTATTTGAACAT
The DNA here is from genome assembly GCF_011800145.1 of Mirounga leonina. Lineage (NCBI taxonomy): Eukaryota > Metazoa > Chordata > Mammalia > Carnivora > Phocidae > Mirounga > Mirounga leonina. The sequence continues at coordinate 448,871 of NW_023270431.1, forward strand.
CAGCATTCTAAGTAGGCCCAGGAAACTGAATTTGACATAAAGAAAAATATAATTCAAGATAAAGACATCTGAAAAGAAAACTTCATGAAATAGAATAATAAAATATGCTGAAAATATGCCCTTCTACGAAAGCCTAGTTATCTGGTGTTTGGGGTTTGTATACTGCTGATGTGATGTGAATTTTGGCTGCCCTAAGAAATATGAATATTCCTGAAAAATGGGGGCCAAACATAAGCCATCCCATGGGTAACCATCTTTTTTTCTTCAGAATATGTGCAAATATACAATAAATATAAAGAACAGAACCATTATAATCATTTGAACATTAATCTTTTCGAAGAATTATACATAAGGCTATTCATAGCGATTCAGAATTAGTATGTTCTATTTTATTTAAGTAAGCAGAACTAATGGGAAGGAATATGTATTATTTTTTTAAAAAATGAGTAGTACAGACAAAACAATGCGAGGGTAAATCTTCCAGTAGCAAAAGGGACAAGTAGGTAACATAACACAACATTCATTTTGGGAACATCCATCGTTTCCCTGCAAATAGATAACGGGTGTCAAAATGCCTATTCCAAACCTCACAATAAAATAACTTCTTTCCCCAAAAAGCTATGACTAAAAACATCCTGGATAGGGAACTTTCCACAAACGAGTATCCTAATTATGGAATTCAAAATAAGGATTGTACGTTCCCATACAAAGAGTTCATTATGACCTTAACTCCTGAGAAGCCTTCTCTCATGCTTGTTTATAGGATGCAGCTTAATTCATCAGGAGAGGCTTTCCATCTTGTATTCACTGGTTGCAGTTTAGCTTATTAGACAGATTCAAGGGGGAAATGTGCCTGTAATCAGACCTTCACCCGTAGACCCACCAGAAGGAGAATATACACAGGCAACAGTTTCTGAAGCATTAAAAGTAGTAGCCTCAGGACGGTCAACACAGACTATGAACATTCACACTACATATTGGGAAGCGTTAATTGAGGAATGTTTATCTGGCACGGGAGCCATCCCTTCTTTGTACATTCCGTAAGATGCTGGTGTCATGTTTACATGGCCACGCCACCTTGCAGCAACGCATTCTTCAAAACACTTGCTAAATGCTCATAATTACCTTTCTCTCAATACCAGATTCATACGCTTAATTCGATCTATGTTTTGGAACCCTGCATGCAGACAATGTATTATCAGAAAGATGAGATGCCTTTTATGATGTTGAAAGACAGGGCGTCATATAGAAACTGGTTTTACTGCAGAAGGCTGCTATGCATGCACCTGGGTGAATCAATGGTCCAGAGGAAGGAAGTAGGGTACATTTGATAGTTTCGTATCAACCCCTTCTATTTGATGGAAGTTACTAATATTTTTAAAATACACATCTCATGAATTTAGGTTACAAAATATTTAGCCAGAGATATCACTCCCTGACCGTGCAGCATGCAGTTCACTACTCAATGTAACTCTTTCCTGGCCAATTATATTTAGTATATTATGCACTTTTGTCTATAGGCATAGCTTTAAGATAAAGTAGTTACTACTTAAGATTTTATATTCACTTTTTAATTTTCAATTTTGAACATATACAGTAACTGTTTTGAATTTGAAATTACGGCATTTAGAACATTCAAAATATGGTTATCATTCTACTTACTCTCCAACTTATCTCTTCTATCTACACTATTTTTCATAAAGCCATCTTGTTACACACACGCACACACACACACACAAGGGATTTGAGGGCAGACTATCAAGTAAAAATGGGAAAACGAGGTTGTAAGAATGAGTAGTTAAGGACAAAGTCCTACCTAGAGTGGCATATAAGAGACATTAGACTAACAAGTTACATTGGTTCCAATTCCAAAATGTTATTCAGAATTTTACAGATATATTCTCTCCTGATTCTTGATGCCTCTCAACTAACCAACAGGAAGTAGATAAATTCTCATTGGAGGACTTGAACTATAATTTATTATTATATTTTCTGTAGATAATCAGTAAAGGTAAGACACTGAAGGACTAATTTATTCTACCTGAGGATGATAAAAAGCACATATGCCAAAAGTTTGAAATATATACATAAAAATTCAGAATTATGTAGCTGTAGTAGTAGAAAAATACCATGCAGGTAAACCCCTAAGACATACATTTTCTACTTGGCAGAATGGCATGAAGAAATACAGCTATTTCAGGAAAAGTTCATTTTTAGCTTTTGGTTCCATAAAAAGAACCTGTCTTATTAACTATTTTTCATATGAAGGAAGAACTGGAAAGTATTGCCTTAGAAATCTGAGTCAACTAGAATTAGTATAAAATTTGCTTTCAATAGCAAACAATATGACAAGCAGTGATAAATGCCATTTATTTTAGAATATTTTATAATGTTTATGTAAAAGCAAGACTGAAATATGTCCAGGATTTGTTCAGAGGCAAACACACACTTTCATCCTCCCACATCTATAATTTAGAAAAGAGAGGAATTTTTTTTTTTTTTTGGAAAGAGAGCAATTATCAAAAGCAGATTATAACCTCAAGTTAATATATGATAGTAATGAAAATTAAATGTTAAATTAGGTTTCCTCCAAGAATATGAAGGTAGAATATAAAGATTTTTCTTAAAAAAGATCCAAGCATGATGTCTATCTGGTAAAAAAGTGATCAAATATGTTTCATGACAGGTGTTAATACGTAAGGACAAGGTAAAAAAAAAAAAGCATGATTTACAGTGAAATCATACTAAATACAGATAATTACTAGACCTCACTACAATTATCTTGCTTTATTTTTTTTTAAAGATTTTATTTATTTATTTGAGAGAGAGAGTGAGAGAGAGAAAGAGCACAAGAGGGGGGAGCGGGAGAGGGAGAAGCAGACTCCCTGCTGAGCAGGGAGCCCGATGCGGGACTCGATCCCAGGACTCCAGGATCATGACCTGAGCCGAAGGCAGTCGCTTAACCAACTGAGCCACCCAGGTGCCCAATTATCTTGCTTTATTACAGTGGAAATTTTCATTGTGTGAGACTCATTTTTTTAATTTTAGAATCTTGCTAAAGTTTTCTGAGACGTTTACTCAGAAAAATAGATGATATTGATAGAAAGCAAAGGAATTGGGAGTAAGTCATCTAGAAACATATGAAGTCCAAGTGTCTCTTGAGGGGTATCTGGAGGTATCTACACAGCAGTAAAAACTGGTGATGTAGCACAATTAATGCACTTTGCTGATTTACTTCTTCTGGTTATCAAGGATGTAATGAGTTTCCTGACATTCTTGATTTGTATGTAGCAATCAGAGGGTTTCTGAACACTGGTAAGGGCAGGGGTTTTTGACTACTGAAAGCCATTCACAGTACTCAACCACAGGTGAGAGGGTCCTAAGACAGTTCAACGCCCCCTCCTCCATTCCTACACTGAAAAATAAGAGCATCATTTGAGGGTATAAAGAGAAAAAAAAATATCTACCAAATTCTGTTCGGGCTATTGTGTTTATCCCTGTAGACCTTTTCACTCCTTCTACCAGAGACTTTTGGGTCCACGCTTTTCCCCTTCTCACAATGGGATTGTGAATTTCTTTCTTTTAATTACGAGGGAACAGGTTACCAGGGTGGACAATTCCAGAAAAGCATCTCTCTTCTTTCCCCCTATTAATTTTTGCAAGGCAGTTTGAGGTGGATAGCCACTGGGCTAGGCAAAGTCATCAGCGGGGGAGGTGTTCTTGGAATGTGTAGAATGTGCATTCTTCGGATGCTTGGGAGGGTGGTTGCTCTCTTCTTGGCTTCTACCCATTTTCACTGGTTTGGCTGCTTCAGTAGGAAACAGGTATTACTTTTTTTTTAATTAAATTTTTATGATATATATATATATATATATATATATATATAAAATGTTATGCTAATCACCATACATTACATTACTTTTAAACACTCAGTGGGTTCCCTAGCTCTTCATCACTGACAACTGATATTCATAGGGTTCTGAAACGGGCTTTTAGAGCAGAACTACATTTTATCCACATATGATTTAGGTCTCTTCAATTTTTGTTTTGTTTATTCTATTTCTAAATTAAAGAATGAAGTTGAGAGAGTTATCTGGTCTTGGTTGAAGTCTTTTCGGCAATAAGCAAGACTGCATACTTAGCACTGGGAACAGACAAATAAGGCAAGACCCCTTTCAAGGAACTGGTGTGTTCATGGCTTATTCTTCATGAGCTTTTCATTTTGAGGGCCTTGATGATTAGTAAATAATGCAAATAGCCTCAGGCTATAACTGGCATTTACCTATAGTTTGCATCTATTCAGTAAAATATTTTAATTGCCATTATAAAATACCACTCTTTTCCATGGCTACTTCCTTTTTTTTCTGAAGACTAATTTAAAAACTCTGAAAAGTGAAATAAATCTTTTTATCCAGTCAACTAGTTTTTCTTTAAAAGATTTTTAAAAACAGCAGATGAACTTCTGATCAACTCAAGCACACAGCTGTTTTCTAGAGCAGTCTCTGAGTCCCTGACTCACCGGAAGCCATCTTCATGCCATATTGCACTCCTACCCTAGTTCTTCCACTCATCCATTCTTGTTAATGTGCTTATGATAATTCTCTTGAGAATTATCTTAGGATTCCAAGTTGTATAAATGACAGTGACGACAACTTTGCCTAAGCAAGCCATTTGAAACGGTCATGGATTAGGCTCTATACAGACTTCTGTTTGATACTCAAATTAATGTATAATATGAACAATAATGAAAACTAGTTGGTTTAGCAATACTATTGCAATATTTAAAATTTCATTAGTTTGCATAGGCCTTTGCCTACCTTTTTCTGAATTGCAGTGGTATATACTACACATTCAGACATAAAAGGGTATTAAAAGAATGTTAAAAATTGAAATAGTGCAAATGAATATGCACAATTCTTATTCCCTCGTTGGAAATCCCACGGCACAAGAATGCATTGTTCTGTCAAGGCCCTTATCACACTGTACTATAATTACTGTTTATCATCTATTTTTCTGACTAGGCAGAGAGCTTCAGGAGGTCTTAACCTATTTATCTTTGGATCTCCAGCTCTGACATAATGTCTGGCATGTAGAGGAGGCTCAGCACAAATCTGCTGAATGAAAGAATAAGTGAGGAAAGAGAATGGGCAGGATTTCCTTACTCTGACCTTTTATGGTACGTGACCTCCTATACCTCATAGCCTGCAGGAGTCTCAGCTTCCTTATCTGTAATATGGGTGAAATAAAGAGATGTAAAGAGCTTCACAAGATACTCTGTGTATGTAAGCTATAAAGAATTACACAGGGCTTGGTTAACTTTATTTTTAATTTTTTTTTAAGATTTTATTTATTTATGTGAGAGAGAGAGAGAGCACGAGGTGGGGAGGCGCAGAGGGAGAAGCAGACTCCCCGCTGAGCAGGGAGCCGGATGTGGAGCTCAATCCCCGGACCCTGGGCTGGGAGCCCAAGGCAGACCCTTAACCAACCGAGCCACCCAGGTGCCCCAGTCCTTGGTTAACTTTAGTATATTTTAGCTCCATCAGAGCTGATCAACTTGCTATGTATAAAACTCTGGGCCAGGTAATGGAACACCCAAGCTCCTTTACTGGTAGAGTGGAGAGTCTAGTAGGACATAATGCCAGGTAAATGGGCAACTGTAGTAACACACGTGACAAATGCTGGGCAAATAACAGGACACTGAGGAGCATATTGGAGGGTCTTTACCACAGCCTTGGGAGTCTGGGGAGGATTCTTGGGGAATGTAGTATTTAAGACTATGCATGACAGGTAAATATTTCAGACAATGGAGGGGAAGGTGAAGAGACTAGGAAGGAAGAGTGAGAGTGTGATGTCCTATGCATAACTAATCCTCAGACGTCAATGTTTAAAATGGACTGTAGCAACATCAATAAAGGAAGACATTTAAAAAATAATTTGATGGATCCAGATATCCAACAGTCAGTAAAAATAAGATGGAAAGAATAATGATGTTATGACAAGATGAGAACCTTAGGTATCTCTCTAGAAATTTTGTGTAAGGAGGGCTTCTTAAATTCCTCATGTCCTAGTGTTCTTCCAAAGACCATGTGACAATGCTTTCATAATCTTTTATGGTCCATCTGTTTCCAAATTATACAGAAAAACATCTAAGTTAAATTATATTTTTTCTTCCATCATGTAGGAAGTTTTCTCTTTGGAACTATATTTCCAAAAGTCTCCTAACTCATATAACCTTATTTATCACTTTTGTGATTTAGCAAATGCTTCTGTCAAAAAAAAAAAAAAAAAAAAAAAAAATAAAAACCCCCCCCCCCAATGAAAAAAAAAAAAAAAAAAAAAAATCTTGTTAATAATGTTCCTGAATAATTGCAAATAACTAAAGTAGTTTTAAAAATCTGAAAGCATTTTACTGTTGAGTGGTTTCACTTCTCATTAATTACTGGTATTATCTGGCTTCCTTAAGGTAAAAAGAATACTCTTCACAGAAATTTTTATATTGACAGAATTAGCAATTTAATGAATGTTTGTCATATTATATTGCTACATATGATTAATTATCACATATAGGATGTCATATTAACATTTATATTTTATATGTTTCATGCCAATACCATAAGAGTGTGAAGTCTATTTTACACGAACAAGTAAAGATTAAACCATGTACTAAGGTCAGTTGTCTTAAAACTGACTTCTTAAAGAAGTAGTGAAAAGAACACCAGCAAATCAGAAAATCTAGGTTTGATTCTTTGTGTAGCCATAAACTAGTTCTGTGGCTTCTCGTGGGACTTAACTTCTATTTTATTTAATAATTGTTTTCTTTATCCTTCTCATTTATGTTTTAAACAATGTGGAGACAATATTCGAGAGACCTTTCCATGGAGACTAGTTATAAAATAGATACTTAAAGTTTATTTAATAAGTATGGATAAATCCTAGAAATTCCAATTAAAACAAAACAACACAAAAAACCTAACACATTATCACCTTCTATTTCAGTACATGAATAGACTCAGAGCCATCTCCTTGAGTACTATTTTAAATACAAACGTAAATGATACATTTTACTGAATCATTGTTTACATTATAACTAATCCTCAGACATCAATGTTTAAAATGGACTGTAGCAACACCAATAAAGGAAGACATTTAAAAAATAATTTGGTGGATCCAGATATCCAAGTTAGTCAGTAAAAATAAGATAGAAGGAATTATGATATTATGACAAGATGAGAACCTTAGGGATCTCTCTAGAAATTTTGACTATAAATATGCTTAAAAGAACAATTTTATGGGCTGAGGGGAAGATATGCGCTACAGAATGATTCCCATAATATTCATACCATAAATGAAATGGTTTACTTTGCTCAGTTTGGCCTACCTGAAATTATACATACCACTCTCCCTGAAAAGAGCATAGAGGAGAAAAATCTGGTGCCTTCCTGATTGCTGAAAGAATTGAATGCTAATTACCTTGGAGGATAAACGTGGCTTAAAATTATATATTTATTATACGAGTTCTTATTTTTCCATCCCCAAATTTCCTAATGATAAGAAACATCCTATTTTAATCAAATTGGCTTCCATTATGCTCCTTAAGTGCAAGAGACACCCATGTGGGTCTGGAGAAAATGAGGCAATGAGATGGCAATCGAAGTTTTAGGCAACCATCGTCAGGGCAGCCCTCTAAAAATAAGTGGCCGTTTAAATGCTACCATATCTTGTTTTGCAAATCTATCCTCACACAGCAAATAATCGTTTTTGGTGCAAAAGTTGGTCATAAAATTCTCCATTAGTGGTTGGTAATGGACCATAATATTACATGTTTGTAAAAAGTGCATTTGGAAAATGAAATGCTGGAAGTAATGGCCATATAAGGAATATTAATATTTATATGAGATAACATCGTGGGAAGAGATTTCCTTTTTACTGTCAACTGCCCGCACAGAATATTTTCCATTTTCTTGAGGAGAAAGAGCTTTGAAAGGCTATCATTTGTCAAGCTGTATTAGTCCTCTGCTTTGTTGTGTCCTAGCTGCTTTAATAGAAAAATGGGAGTGATTATAATTGTTAGCTTTATGACGGATGTGATGAAATAAATCAGAAAGGAGTCTTGGAATGTTAAATATATTACAGGCAAACAATATTAACCTATGTCTAAATCAAGCTGAATGCTTACAGCAGATTTCCACCCTTCATTATTAACACACAAACCCTAAAGGGATGAATTTCAGGAAAGTCTCAAGAGAGGATCTGGCACGTGTAACTGGACTTTCAACTTCAACATAAGGTTATTTACTTTCCCAATGTGGTACCAGTCATGCGAGACGTGTGCCGTTTCCACCATGGTCAAAAACGACAAAGATGCTTTTACTCAAATAAAATGAACTGAAATCACCTAATTATACGCAAAGAAATTCATTCCAAACCCTTTTTGCTCTTGTTTTAAAAGCAATTTATTTACATAAAGAAAAATACGATCATACTTTCAATGATCAACTCAGATTGGATGAGTGTTGCTTTTAAGTTTCACAAAGTCATGAATAATAATAATGACTAGGAATACTATTGACTGAGCACTCACTATGAGCCAAGCCCTATTCTGCTATCTCTGTTACTTCGTTCGCCCTTTCCCGCAAACTTGCGGTGGCCTGGCTTTTCTACAGGAAGCGTCTGAGAGGCGCAGAGAAGTTAAAGAACCTGGTTAAGGCCGTACATCTCACCAATGTCTCCAACTCTGACAAACTGATGCTGGCGCACACTCTGTCTCTGTTTGTTGAGGCCCCTCTCCCTTAGCAGGGAAATGAAAGACTCATTGAAGGTTATTGCTCAGTTCAAGTGCTAATTACCAAATGCTGCCTTGCATTCCTAAACCACAATCTGAAGCAGCCAGCTGTTTATTTTCAGGAATTGAAGGGGCCTTGAGCGTGAGGACTCAATGGGTGTATAGCCTGTGGCTGTTCTTGGAACTTTGCTAGAACTTAAACGGAAGGATATTCGGTTTTCCTACTCATGTGGAATAAGTATAGAATATGGTCCTAAGGCGGACCCACTCCAGCAGTGAGAAGCAAAATTATGCAATGTAAACTCTAAGATGGGAGAAAGGAAATCTTAATTCAGACCAAAACTTAGTTTCCTCATCTATACAATAATGGACCCTCGTAACTTCCCTGCTTCCCCTTAGGTTACCATAGAGTAGAAACAAGGTTAACAAGCATGAAAGTTGGACGCAGAGAGCCATGAGCAACACAAAATAGGCATTATTATGAAGTCAGAGTTGAAACAATCAGTTGTTAGACAAACGGAAGGACTACTGGGTTTGATGTCAAGGGTAGATGTCCGGGAGCTTGACCAGGAAAAAAATGTTACTGTTTCAGCTTCACTTCTCTCTGGGCCTGCCTCTCGGAGAGTATGCATCATTACAACTCCAGTGCAAGTTAAGTGACTGCATTGTAGAACCAGAGAGTTCCTGACTCTTACAGGGATCATCTTTATATAGACCACTCCAGGACGATCAAAAATTTTCAAGAGAGATTTTCAGTAAGTGAATCTGTAGAAAAAGATGAAGTTTGAATGAGAGTAAATAGAGTAGAGCACAAAAGCACTAACCTAGGATTCAGAACTTTGGCCAGAAGTAGACTTTCAGTTATTCCAGAAATATCCACACTGTAGGTCTACCCTGAACCAATCACTGTGGATAGAACTAAACTGATCAGACAGACATCGTTTTCAACTTGGAAATTCACACGCTACTAGGGAGGCACATATTATACAATTAATTGTAAAAGATATGTTATTAAGGAGTTTGACTTCAGTTTTCTTAGTTTTTAAATGAGGGTATTGGAGTAAATGATTGTTTAAAGCCCCCTTCACTCGTATTACCTATGACTAATTGTTTTAGAAATTGACACACTAAACAGAAAATGATACAATGCCAATGAAGACATAAGAGAGTAGAAATGCCAGAGCGTGCAACTTAAACATTGTTAGTTACATATTAATGTGGATAAAGGGGATAAGCAGATCTTAAAAAATAAATGCAATTTTGCCACAAAATAAGCAACTTAAATGCTTTTAGACAGAAGGAACAAAACAAGCAAAGACTTCTGAGTTCATCTTTACCGCGTCACAATAGCTTTCACGTATTGCTTTCTATGTGACAAGCAATATATAACATAATTTAAATTATGCTATTTCTTTTAATCCTACAGGAGCTCTACGTTGTATTACTATCCTAGCTTTAGATAAAGCTAGTGGGGCTTAATGAGACAGCCCCCACAACTACAAAATGAAATGGCCACATTTTTCTCCGCTTATGTACCTTACTGCCTTCCATTCCACAACACTGTTCATGAGCAACTTTTGGGCACGGAGCCCCAGTGTGGGTGAATATAGGGTAGTGGTGTATGGGTATGACCTGGAAAGAGATGGGACCAGGACGTGGCGGGGTAGCCAGACATGGTTTATGCTGGTTCACTGAAAACAAATTGTTAAGTTCCTTAACGTCCTGTAGAGGAATTTAAACTTTATTCGGTGTATACAAGGTAATAAATGTTTTACAAAATATGCACTAGTTTTTGAGTAGGGACTTAGAGAGAAGGGAAGGAGCTTTGGGAGGTGAAAGAAAGCTAGAGGCTTCAATGGGGGTCAATGTGAAATATTCTGAAACTGACTAAAAGTCGAACTCTGATTAAAAGAATCCAATTACCTTAAAATATCCCATAATTTACTTTAAAATATCCACAGAAACCATATAATACCTCTGTTAGTTTCAAATGTGTCATTAAACAGCCAGAAAATAATAACAACATTGGGCATACTATTTACTCATTTATTTATTAATTTGAAGAAACTGAGTTACCACCATGTGCTAAATGATGAATCAGACTCTAAAATAGAAAAATTATAGAATCATATGAGAATATTATATATATATATATATATATATGAATCATATATTGTATGGCTAAGAACTATGTCTAGGAATAGAAAGATTAAACAAATTTGTCAGGGTCAAAAAACAGGTTAGGCAGAGAGCTGGGAATGAATGCAATTCTTAGCAACCAAAGCCCGGTCTCTTAATACATTTTATTAATAAATTCTAATAAATTGTCTCTCAGTTTGGTGAAAATGGGGAGAGGAAACAAACATTTTCTGAAAGCCCACAAAAAGCAGTTTAGCGAGATACTTTAAGTTCTCATTTACTTTTCACAAAACCACCATTCTGTGCCCATATGATCCCATAAGACAGAGGGAAAATCTTAAGTCTCTGAAAAGACTGATTTAATGAAGGTATCAGGGTTCCAGCCTTGACTCATAAGTGACTATGTGACTTTGAAAACAATCTCCTGATCTTTACGTGCTCATGTCCTTCTGTATAAAATAAAGGAAATGGGGCCAAGTTGACAGGACAAATTGCCTCATTAAATGAAAAGATTCATTGTGTGTGAACACGTGGACAAGCATATGTGTGCCTGGTGTGACTTGATGGGTGACGCTGAAAGTCTCCAGGTCTGTGATCCTCTGCCCAAAGCTGCAAGAATCGGAAGGAACTTGGCACTGATGAGCGTGGGGAGAAGACACAGCTGGGAAGCTTGGCTCCTGCGGGGGGCCTGAGCAAAACTGGAAAGTGTCCGAGCCACTGAGCTGGGGGCGGTTGGGATGGTGGAGCAGGAACAGGTCTGGCCGTGAGAAACGGGGATGTGACATGTGTGAACACAGTGAGGAAGTCGGTGTCACCGATTGCTAGGCGCCATGTAAAATTTTCACGGAGTCTGAGACAAACACAGACCCAGTGTAGGTTTTGTGTATGAGATTTATCTTGTGATAGCAACTGTGCTAGAAAAGCTTGTAACAAAGACTCTAAAGGAATTGACATAACAGATCATGTGCAAAGCAAGGGATGATTTACATTAACTCAGAAGTGAAATCGCTTGAACCAGGGTAGTCATTTTTGGGAAACTTTCCCTCTAGAAATCTCAAAAAAAAAAAAAAAAACAACCCTCAAAATTTTGTCATTATTAATGCAAAGACCACTTAGAACACCAGAGAATGCACCAGGTAATGCAGCTTTGACATTACAGCACGTTTTTTTAGTCCCCTGAATTTTATGCTGATGTTATCGACTGGCTTTTGCTTATTAACCACCATTTGCTAAACTGCTTTGTTTAATCATGTGAGGTAATATAGCCTCACACTTATCTTACTTGACCCTAATGTTTAGAGGAAAACAATTTATTTCCAACTTCCTATTATTTTAATATGTTACTATATTAATGTTGCATGCTTTTCCCTGGTATTTCATATCATAAATCTTACTCTGGTTTCTTTATTAGCTTGTACTACTCCCTTATTTAATGAGAGGGTGGTATACAGGAAGAAATGGGATAAGACACTTTCTTATGGAAAATGCTACCTCAATAGAATTGCCAAATAAAAATAGAACGTTTTCTCAGATAAACGATGAAAACAACATGAACTATCAGACATAGTGATACTAAAAAATTATTCCTTGTGTACTTAAAATTCAAATTTAATTGAGCATCCCATATTTTTATTTGCTAAATCTGGCAGTTCTTTATCTCTAAAACCCATGCTTTATAATGAAACTACCTAAGCAAAGAAGATTTACCTTCCCTACACCCAACAACCATCCACCAAATCTGAGATCTACTCTGAAGGCCACAGCACTTTCAAAGCCATCAGTAAAATAATCAGCATTTGAAAATGGGCAAGTTCACTCTCTCAGGTCCTGGAATCTCTGACACCACCATAAAAGGAATAATAGGATAATAGGTGCTTAGGGCCAAGCAGGTAAAGATGCTGTTTCCTGGAGGGTATTTAGGGCCTCATCTGGGACCCAGGAATGTGATGTGGCCTTTCTGTAGATTTGCAGGACAGGATCAGAGCCCTGGTTAATGGGTATGAGGCCCTAGATGCATTATACCATTGAACTCTAGATGCCTATATAGTTACTTCCTCTCTGGAAGTTATCCTGCTTCGAGGAATTATCCAATACCCTGACAAAGAACTGTATCCAGCCTGCAGAAAAGAGGGAAAGCGAATCAAGTTCAAAACCTCACAAACTTTTGAACCCAGTTCAGATACCTCTTATCTAGAAGATGGTCTTTGAGAACCATCTTCCCAGGTTGCCAGCATAATCCTTTTCCACCAAAAAATTAAAAAATAAAAAATAAACTCCTCCTATTACTTAGAATGAAAATAAATTACAATAAAACTATCGAATATGCTTTCACTAGACTAGCGTGGCAGACTGAATTTAGTTTCTACAGATTAAAAAATAAAAATAACTTAATCATGAAACAGAGACCCACCCAATTTTCTGTGAGAAACAAATTTAATGTCATCAATCTTATCCCACAGGCATGGTGTGTATGCACTCGCTCCGACTGAAATGGGCCTTTTAAGAAAGGAATGTGTTAGGAAGAAATTACAGGACTGACCTCGCTTCCAATGGCATCACCTGACCAAGATGATGACCAAGATAGGCCAACAATGAGTATTTTAATTACACTGTAGCTAATACCTTCCAGTTTCATAGGAGCTAAAGTCTACATTTCTCTAGCTGCTCTCATCAATTTAATTAATTCAATAATTCATTCATTTATCTAGTAAATATAATGTTCTTACTTTTGGCATTTGGCTAGATATTAAAAAGGTGATTTATGTGTAGTAATGGAAACAGACATTATGCAGAGAATTAAGCAATGAAAATATAAGCAGGATCTACCTACACAAAAGAGAGAAGGGAAGAGAGAGGAGGGGGAGAGAGAGACAGAGAGTCACAGCGACAGAGACACAAAGAGAGAGACAGAGGTATTAAAGAGAAATGTAACAAGAAGGGCTTGTTACCCCTATTTTACAGATGGGAAAACCAATAAGGCCCTTAAGCATTATCATTTCATTTGTATATACACAGTAGTGACGAATTGGTTATGTTTACAAAACATGAATGATATAAGGAGGAAAGGAATTAACTACAGACATATGCAGAAGGACTCTAATGTCAGAAGGAAAAGGTGAGACTTCTTGTCTACCATGACCTGACAAGGAGAATATTTGAAATGTGACATATTCAAAATATATGCAGGCAGCAAAGCCACGATGATCAGGAATCCAGGGAGAGGTCTCAGAGAAAATAACCACCTCCCAGTGTTTCCTGGGGCTGGCTCTGCCCATGTAAATTCCACAGCTCTGGACATGTGGGACGTTTAATAAGCAAACAGTACACTGTACCATTTCCTATGGCAATGGTGGTCATAATAATTATATTCTTTCAACTCCTATTATCTGCTAGGTACCATGCTTGCTAAATGCCATATATATATATAATATGTTCATCTTCACAAAAATCTTGCAGGACTGGTATCATAATTTTTACCTTACAGACGGAGATCACAGAGCCCTGGTGAAAAGGTCAGCTTTTGTAGTAGTGGTTGACTCAAGACTTGTGATAAATTCGGGTGTGTCTGACTCCAGGGCTAGAGTTCAATTCCCTTATTACTGGGGAGGGGGGAATAGTCCATGACTGTGTTGTAAGTTTAATGTGCAATGAAAGACCAAACTATTTCAGAGCATGGGTGACCTTTCTGAGGCCTCTGAACTCTTACCCCATAATGGCTGCCTATGGGAATAGGTGGCTATGCGGATGGAAAAGCCGAATAACACTGAGAACTTTTTCAAACTACACCCACCTCCTGCGCCACATTCCCTTGCCCCTGCAGGTCCCTGAGCAATTAGTTTGAGAACCACCGTTCTAAGAGGTCCTAAAACTCAGAGCAATGTGGGGGATAATAAGCCAGTGTCAAGCTAATATTTTTAGAGGAGGGGGGAAGAAAAACGAGGTCTTCTCTGAGTCCCTAGATGATGTAAGGAATGATGTTAGATCCTTTCCAAATATTAATCAGCTAATCTCGAGGAGTCTGTATGGTTTATTGTGCTCCCATTTTTGAAACACTTATTTTAAAAACAAAAGTAATCTTTTATGTAATAGAGAGATGCTGCTCAGTGTTTCTCTTAATCAATTAAATAAACATTTTACCACACGGAGCTGATAAATTCCCATTAGAGGTAAATATATTTGCTGTTTTTATGGCAACCTTATGCTGTTCAGTGTTTTAGAAAAATCAAACAGGAAAGACCCCATTGAACTTCTCTCGTGCGGATCTCTAAACTGAAAGAAACAGTGGTCCAGGAAATCTCTGGAAGAAACAAAAAGGGCTGGCCAGTTCAACAAGTGAGGCTGTGGTTTCATTCTAGACAGAGTGGAGCAAATCCTACCTTCAAACCTTTACTCTGGGTACCGACAGCTTTCAAACTGCTGAGCCTCTGTCACGGGAGGCATTATAACAAAGGAGTTGAAATCAACTCCTTCGGTGTAAGACACATCTCAGTCCTAGGATTTACTATTTATGTGGTTGTAGAAAATAACAGACACCCCTGAGGGTTCTCTCACTTTTAGAAGAGAACTAATAATATTACAGTAGAGTCCATCCTACCTGATGTGTTTGGACCAGTGGTTGATGCATTAAACAAAAATACTGGTCAGAAAGGGAAACACATTAAAACATAAATACCTTAATTTTTCTTAAAACATAGAAAATTTCAATTTTCTAATTTTCTCCATGTTTTCATGTCCTTTTATTGAGTATGGGACTGGTGACAGTCTTTTTGTGTTTCATAAATTGTACCGTAACATACCACTTTAATGGGCTTGGTCATTCATAAGCAAGAACATTTGCAAATGCACTGATATAATAAACTGAGAGATGGTTTAATCTATATTTTTATGATTTTTCCAATAATTTATAGCTGAATGTTCACATATAATATGATAGTGATTTTAGCTATCCAATTTTAGAGAATCCCTCCAAGAAATTATACTATTCTCTGTCTTTTCTCAATTATGTTCCACAGGTTTAGCCAATTAATTAAATTATACATATAATCTTAATTAAAATGCATATAAATTATATATTGTGCAATGTTTAATTAAAATATTACATATTTAACTACACATATGAACTATATGATGTGAAATATATACGTGGATGGTTGTATAGAAAGACGGATTTACAATGTTTGTAAGAATAGGCTTCAATTCTATCAGTTTACTACTTAGTTAACTTCTGGCATCAAAAAGCATTAAGTAGTAACCCAATGAAGTTATTCTTAACTTTTTCAGGAAATCATGGACTGCTGTGATAAGCTGAGAAGAGCTGGGACCTTTTCCTCAGAAAAAATAAGCACAACCACATACCTTTAAAGTATTATACATTTTTTTCAAAGGGTCTAGAGACTCAACAAGTTCATCCTATGCCTCCTGTGGATCCATGATCCTAAATTAAGAACACATTTTTGTTTTTGTTTTGCCACCGTGACAAGTAATGTTGTTTACTTTCTAAATTAGGTTTGTGTTGATGGAATGTTTCAAAAGGAGTTACAAACCTCTTTCTAATGTTTTGGCTTTCCTTCTTCTGTATAAATTTTTAAAATCCCATCAAATTAAATCTATACTCAAATAGGAGCAAAAAAACCCGAAACAAATAAAAAGCAATAAAACAAAACAAAAATGAATCCCGAATCAATTTGAGTTTCCCAAGCCTTTCTTCCCTTAAATCTTAATTCGGCTACAGAGGAAGTACGCTTAACCATTTACCACTTCATAGATTATCTGACACTTTGCACAGATGCTCCAGCAGGTTAAATGCAAGTGTGCTACTTTTCAGAACCGCACCGTCCAATACACTAGTTACTAGCCACATGTAGCTATTTAAATTTTAATTAACTAAAATTAACTAACCTTAAAATTCTTCAGTGACAATAGCCACATTTCATATACTACCTTTTTGGACTTTGTAGAGAACATTTCCATCACCTCAGAAAGTTCTAGAACACTCAAATATTTCTGCTTCCATCAAGTGATTTGTATGCTTGCAGGAAGTCTGTTATGTTTGTTCCCAAATCAGTTTATGCCAGTTAGGCTAATAGGAAATTGTATAATTTAGTTAAATATTATATAAAGCAATTTAAATATAAGTGTAAAAAGAATGAGAGGTGTCCTAAACCTTAACATTTTGGGGAGACTTTATAAAATTCAGTCACCTTAAAAAATGTTGGAGAGTTGGACATAAGTAAGACAACTTCAAAAGATTAGAAACAATCATAAAGAAAGTAGTATTCTGCTCTCAGATTTTTTTGCAGTGGATTTGCACTTAAAGACATTCGTGAAACAACTGAAATTAGAAATCATAGATGATGCATTTTGGGATTTACAAAAAAAAAAAAAAAGGGTGATAAAATCTAATCAGCAATCCAAACTCAAAAATAATTCTTGGCTTACATAAAAATACTGGCAAATATATAATCGAGTTTTTAAATTTAAACAAAAAGTATATTGTATGCATGTGTTAATTTTTAAGATCCATTTCCTTAAAAAATCTTTGTGGTACCAACTGCTGATCCCAATTGTATTAAATTGGAAGGTTTCTACTACATACAACAACGTTGCAAATATAAGTCTTCTTCATTCCTCTAAACTCAGTGTTTTCATAATTGGTTGTGTCATTTTCTATTTGCCATATTTAAGTTCATTGGATAAAATTATATTGAAAAATTTATGGACAGGAACCTGATCTAATTCCAGATGTATGCATAACTGCTCTTTTAATTATCACACAATAAAATATAATTAACAACAATACCAGTTACTTTATTCTTGAGCCCTACCCAGTTGCCCAAGTGTAAGACATTATATAGAGATGAGAACCCTTGAACTTTAATTGTGTTCACTCTATTTAACCTTTTGATTTTCTCTGACTTCAAAATGCTATCTATCCATCTATTTATAGCATCAGTTACTTGAGAAATAATAAGTGTAAGGATTTGATTGTTTCACACATTGAGATTCAGATACAAATGGAAACAGAAAACTACATAGAACTACTGGACCACTACAGTCACTATTACTACATTTCTTCTTCTTTTTTTAAAATATTTTATTGAGAGAGAGAGAGAGAGAGAAAATGCAAAGGTAGGGGGAGGGGCAGACCCCAATGCAGGGGCTGGATCCCATGACGCCAAGATCATGACCTGAGCCAAAATTGAGAGTCGGACGCTTGACCAACTAAGCCACCCAGGCACTCTACTACTGCTACTACTACATTTCTTTCATTAAAATAACATCAAACTAATATTGCAATTGGCAGTGGTTGCTTGATCAGTAAATATTTTTCATTAGTCAACTAAATTCAAGGAAATATTTGGACTGTCATGGATCATATGTGTCTATCTGAAATAACAGCATCAGCATAGAAGTGTGTAAGAATCTATCTTTTTTATACAACTTAGAATTACTTAAAAGTATCATAGATACTCCCAATTATCAGGTCAACAGTAAGAAAAGATGCTGTTAGCTTCATTAAAAGAGCAGATTTATTACAATTTTGCTTTGCTATGTGATGCCTTCATATCAGAGATGGATAACTGGCTGCCCTTGGGAACCAAATTTAGATTGACTGTGAAGTCATTTTGAAATATCTTGAAAGTGAGTATGTCTTCTTTGGTCTACCACAGTCCCTATTACTTCCTCTTGTCTTTAGTATGGCTCACTATACTGCCTAGACCCTGATGCTATATAAGTTCATGATCCCTGGGAACAGTATTTTACATAATGTTAGCTTGCATTATCTTATGAGGGACATAGGCAGTTGACCTCTGAAGTCGGACTTAGTTATGGCTACTATTTCATATTAACTTTTATTCTCCCAAGCAACATAATGCTAACAGGTTAACCAATTCACAGTTCTTCCCTTTTTACTTGACAGACACCACTAACTGCTAGGCTATAGTTCTCTCCCCTGGAGGAGGATTCTGGAAGGAGAGGAAATGCCATAGTGGAACTAGAAGGTAGATAAATTTTTCTCTATGCCCAGAAAAATAAGAGTGCATTTCTACTTGAAAAGAAAAAAAATAAAATGAATACAGAGTTCATTTTATTTTTTATTTATTTATTTTTTTAAAGATTTTATTTATTTATTTGACAGAGAGAGAGATAGCGAGAGCAGAAACACAGCAGGGGGAGTGGGAGAGGGAGAAGCAGGCTTCCTGCCAAGCAGGGAGCCCGATGTGGGACTTGATCCCAGGACTCTGGGATCATGACCTGAGCCAAAGACAGACGCTTAACGACCGAACCACCCAGGCGCCCTACAGAGTTCATTTTAAATGATACTAATTGGGGCGCCTGGGTGGCTCGGTCGTTAAGTGTCTGCCTTCGGCTCAGGTCACGATCCCAGGGTCCTGGGATCGAGCCCCGCATCGGGCTCCCTGCTCCGCGGGAAGCCTGCTTCCTCCTCTCCCACTCCCCCTGCTTATGTTCCCTCTCTCACTGTCTCTCTCTCTGTCAAATAAATAAATAAAATCTTTATAAATGATACTAATTATATATCTATCATATTTGAGTCTGCAGATAAATTACTGTTATTTGTAGTCTTTCAAAAAAATCTTATTATCTTATTTCAATCAATTAATTAAAATTTGTTTTATGATGCTACCTAAAAATCTATTGATAGCAAGCGTAAAATATATCTTCTTGCATAGATCATTGACCTGGATAGAAATCTAGGCTGTATCCATTACTGGTAGATTGGCTTTGACAAAATCACTAAACATTCTGGCCTCAGTTTGGTCATCTGGAAAATGGGCTATTGATCTCTAAGGTTCTTAGCATGTATAAATCTAGATTTTATTTTTAATTTCAAACAAGTACTATTTAAGTTCCTAGTAAGTAAAAGTACACATGAATTACACAACTTACAAAGTAACTTCATTATGTACTATCTAAACATATGAAAAGTAAAGGGAAACCTAAGGTTGAATATGATTGGGGTCAAGTAAGTGTTCCAGCAGTTCATAGCGAAGAGAAACAGAATTGGGATTTAAGAGGTATCAGATATAGGGGAGAAATGTAGGTGTTTATTTAACTCACAGATGCCACATAGAGTAGAGTGAAGTTAAAAATGAAGGCACACACACACAGTGCCAACTAAAAATCAAGAACTACTATCAAACAGACTTGCCCAAGGTTAAAAGTGATACTCCTAATTTCTCTTAAATTCTAAACTTTAAAAGCTTGAAGAAGTCCACCTAAATACAGAATTTCCCCAGTGTATCACAAAATGTTTTTGTTTCATTTTAAAAAAAATTATTCATTCACCAAAAATTTCATCCTATATGCAGGGTCCTAGGGTAGGGAGTTGCGAGTTTTGAAAAGACAGATATTTCTGTACCCAAGGGGCTTGGGCTTATAAATGATACAGAGTAGCTAGTTTCATAAATCACCTTTAGATGCTGTATCACAGGCTCAATTAGATCTCATAGACAGTGTTAAAAACAACAACAACAACAACAACAACAACCTCCTTAGCCCATAATGATACATTCTGAAGAGTCTAGAAAGAGATAACACAGAATTTTACTGCTGAAGCACAGTTTATTCTAAGGTGTGCATAGATTCTCACCATTGCTCATAAATGATCAGAAGTTCAACTCAAGTTTAAAAAAAGGTACATACGCTGCTGAAGGTAGAAAGGTAAGTCACAGTCCCCCTGGGCACTTGGACTTACTACTAATGGAAGTCAGAGAAAACTCTGTGGGAATAAAAGTTGCAATGACTATGAGGATTCAAAATTGAGAAGGTCCTTCGAGAAAGAGTAAAGGCTTTGGGGATGAAGAAGTGATATACACGAATCCCAAAGAACATGATATTAACAGGTAGAAGGTTTGTTTGGAAGGAGTAGTGGATAGTGGCAATTAGTAAGCAAGTAAGAGATAAATGCTCTTTTGGTGTGTCCAAACCTTCACCTCATGGTCTTTCATAGGCATTCCCTATAGGTCTTTAGGGAGACGCCCTGAGTACAGTCAAGATCAGTGACCTCAAGAATTATCCCTATATTTTGTGGAAGAGAAGCTAGGCATGGGTATGAAATAACGTTCAGGGTGGCAGAATACTGTATCACATCATTTGAGGAATCTTGGAGAATCACCTATGCTCGCGAGTCAGCATTGATAACAGGGAATAAGAGAAACAAAATGATTATTTACAGAAAGTGACTCACTTATTCTAATAACATAGTCCACATACTGCTGGATTGTTTCCAAGAAGGCTCAGTCCAACTGCCAAATAACTTATCTGATTCCCTCATAGTTTGCTGAACTAATACGAATATGAGAATATTAACATGAACCAGTATTATGAACTAAATTAGACTTCTCTAGTATGGTCCAATCAATTGCTTTGCAGTTGGTTTTCCTTTCCCTTTCTTTCTCCCTCCCCGCTTCTGTGCTTCTAACTCCTTCTTGCCTCATTCCACAAAATATTTAAAGGAAATCAGCTAATATGAACACAGATACATATGCAAGTCTCAAAATATCAAAAGAGATATTGGTAAAATAATGTATAATTCACTGATAGTTAATTGTTTCCTGAATTTTCATATTTGTTTTGTTACCAAATGTGGAAACCTTGCTGTATAGTAAAATTTGACCACTTAAATTCTTTTTTTTTTTTTTTTAAGATTTTATTTATTTATTTGACAGGGAGAGACACAGCGAGAGAAGGAACACAAACAAGGGGAGTGGGGGAGGGAGAAGCAGGCTTCCCGCTGAGCAGGGAGCCCAGTGTGGGGTTCCATCCCATCACCCTGGGACCATGACCTGAGACGAAGGCAGACGCTTAATGACTGAGCCACCCATGTGCCCCTTGACCACTTAAATTCTTAAAGGAATTATTCAATCTGCATAGTTGCTCCCTCACTGAATGCTAACTCTCTAAATGTACATTATTTCCCCATGGTTTATTTCTAGATATTGACACCAGCAGTGGTCCTGAATCTCGGTTTCTTTAAGATAATCCTATCAATTTGTGTATTTGTCATCTGCCATTTTTTTCATAAGAATATAGTAAGTTAAAAAACCCCCATAGCTAGAAGAGCAAATTTATAATTAACTACTAGTGAAAGAACCTCCCATGTAGTATTCTCAGCCTACAGAGGAGTTTTTATTTTCTGCATTGATGCTAATTATATCCTCTGCCTTTCAGAATTATTATGACTTCACATGACTAACACTTTTCATCATAGCTACATCTTTGTAATTTTTCAGCTATTCTTCTGTAATACCAGATCCCTTTTGCTAGGGTAGATAAGAGACCACGATTCTATGCACTTGTCATAGTATTTTCATAAGCTTATCCTTAAACTGCACCTCACAGTTGATTTCTGTGATAGACTTAACTCTATTGCACCGAATGGAAACAGGCATTTCTTGACAATAGTATTCTACTTGGCCCATCCATGACACCGACTTGGTCTCCAAATCTGTACACAAGAGTATTAGAATACACACACACACACACACACACACGAAAGGGACTACAAGGCTCTCAAAGACTAAACTATTTACAAATATATAATTGTTTACCCCTCAGTTGTTTGTTTCTTCCACCTTTGTGTAGAACTGTTACCAGTACACACAACATTGTTTCTCTTTGCTAGGAGTACTTTCCTTCTCAACTTCTCATTTTCTCTGTCTCTTACTCTTTTGTCTATGTCTCCTGCCTCTTGTTCATCATCTCTTGATTAGTCCTTGAAAAGGCCTTTCTTTCTTAGAGACTACTAGTCTTCAACCTCTGCCTACGAATCAAATAATTTTGATTGAAATCATTGGTATTCAGCTTTCTAATGCTCCTGTGTTCTTCTCGTGGGTGATTCAAAAGTTCCTTCTTCACCATTGTTGGTGAATTCTAGATTCTGAGATATTCTGGAGGCCAGAGTGTTCTATAGGAAGCTCACCACCACACTGTCTGGATCTTAAAGTTCTTAACATATTTATATCTAAAAATCTTTTCTATGTATTCAATGTTGCATACTTAGAGTTTAAAGTCCCAATATCTATGACTATTTAATTCTGTGCCTGAAAGATGATCGATATAAACTAGCCTCTTTATATAAACTATACCATTTGATGCCGCTAAATTTGGTGGTAAGTTAATGTTCTCCAAAGAGACCTATTTGCTTTGTACAGACAGAATATTGTAGGTAACTTCCCTTCAAACAAAAATGTGATTCAATCCTCAAGTACACGTCACATATTTATTATTAATTTCTTGACATGTTTCTGGTTTAGTTGTTTCTGGTTTATTCCACACGTGGCTGAACAAAAATAAAGGGTAGAAGACAAGGGAAGTATACAAAAATACCAAAAGCTGATTTATAAAAGTGATGTTGAAAGAAAAACCATTCGTCTAGAAATGAAAGGATTTAAAAATTCAAAAGAAATACACATAATCTAAATTTAGGGTTGTAAACTATAATGAACTTATTAATAAAAATGAGTTTGCTGTATTCTTTTTATTCTAGAGAAAAAGCAATCCTAAGTTTTAAACTGTATGTCTAGGATGAATGGGCACACTCAACACAGTGAAAAAACAGGTATATTACTGATGTAGAGCAGTGTGGGAATTAAATTTAGGCAAATTTTAGGACCAACAAACAATACGCAAATTTGTGACTGCTGTTGTAATTCATTCAAATATTCAATAGAAACTCATCACAGGGTGAGATCTTATACTCCATTCATTCATCCAATAAATATTAGATCTTATGTGTAAAGCACTACAGGGGATACAATGAAAGATAAGGCATGGGCTTCGCCCTCAAGGGGCTTACAGTCTAGTATATACTGGAAAAAAAATAAACAAGCACATAGATAACCATAACATAAGGGAGAAAGTGATGTGTCATAAGAAAGACTCAGATAATGTGCTATTAAGTCATTGACACTAGAAGACTTTTTTTTTTTACTATAGTGTCTAAGTAGCCAATAAAAATAGAAAAAAGATCAATGATCAGTTTGCAAAATTAAGAGCCAAATTTTGTGAATCTGTGACTGAAAAGTTGAAATATCAATGCGGTTTAAGTCACTACTCACCAGTTCTTAAAAATGTTTGCTCATAGAGTAACAACCTATTAGAAATACCAACTTGCCAGTGTTTACAGGTAGATGCAAATGGAATAATCTAGTATTTAGGGATGAAAGGATCATTTTAATGTAAGAAAGGTTCGAATTGATTATCCAAAATACTCATGACACATTACCTTCTTGCACAGAAATTGGCTCAGTCAGGTAAAAGTGGTGAAGAATTCCTCGATGGCTCAAGTGTACTCCAAGGAAAGCTAGAAGGTTGTACAGTTAACTCCCAGGGTGTAACTCGAAACCATACAACCTACTACCTCA
This sequence comes from Mirounga leonina, assembly GCF_011800145.1. NCBI lineage: Eukaryota > Metazoa > Chordata > Mammalia > Carnivora > Phocidae > Mirounga > Mirounga leonina. Next base: position 473,180 of record NW_023270431.1, read on the forward strand.
ACCCGGATGCACACAGCTTCCAATGTTGCTTCAAACTCCTTATCATATCTTCAGACAGCTCCTCCAAATATGGCGGCCATACACCTAAGGGCTTGGCAAGGATGTAGATATAATATTCTAACATTTCACCAACAGACTTAATATGTGTCTACTAGGACTATCCTAACCTCTTGGGTTTCTAGCACAGGTCATACAAAATGTCCTCTGACATCTCTCCTGGCATATAGTTCTACTAGCAATTAAAAATATTAAAAGCCAATAGCATTCAACTCCATTATTCAAGATAAATCAGCTCAATAGTAGTACATAAATCTAATTATAGCCTTTAATTTTCTTCTTGAAGTTGATGAGGTGTACTAACCACTGTAATGTGAACTTAAGTTTCTGAACAGGATCCATTCAGCCCTTGTTTCGAACCTGGCTATAAAAAATTCAAGTTTCTTAAGTAATTTACTGTATTTGGATTCCAACTTGAATGGCTATGCTGTAAACCCTTCCTAGTGGTAGACACTTGAAGCTTGTCTCTAAAGACCGATGAGGGTAACAAAAGGAAATATAAATACTTCCCAAGTAATCAACTAAAGTTTAACAGGAGTTTGACTGAAATATGATTTAACAGCATTTGTCTACAGCATTTTGTTAGATTACCACACTGACACAGACCCATAGAAGCGAGCTTGTGTAGTCCATTTCACCACAAGATCGGATCTACGGGTTTATGCCAATGGGCAACATCTCACTTGGGCTCCCTATTAATGCAGAATTTATTGCAAATATTTGATGAAATTAGATGAAAATATTAATATTGATCCTTTACTATAAATATTTTTAATGCTAAAATGCTCTTAGTATACATATTCCCAGTTAAAGGCCTTCATAAATATTCTACACTAAAATACAGGTTTATATACATGAGAATTTAAAGAATAGTATATTGAAATATTTTTCGCAGATTACTCTAGTAATAGTGAATATTTTGGATTTGGACTATTCTAATTAATAACGAGTTTTAAAAGAAAAAAAAGGATCCATACATGCATGTATGAATTATGTAATTGTGAAGCATGAATGTAGTATTACCAGCCTATAATTAAGACCAAATTAACTATTAAGCTAATTGTGTAAGAGTCAGACTGCGCTTGTTTTAACTCTTTTATAAAACCTCCGTTAGTGATTTCAAGGAATGGGTAACATTATAACTTTCTCATAAAACAAGTAAGATCTTGTTGACTAGGCAGAGAACACAGGAAGTCACTAAAAAGTCTTGAATGTATACATATGTGTCTATAGTTGGAATAATACTGAAATTAACAATATTTGGATAAATTGTTATCAGAAAACTAAAATTAATATTAACAGCATTATTACTATTAGCAGTGCTACTACTACTATAATCTATACTCCAGATCTACTGCATAAAAGAGGATATAACTTGCCTCTTAAACACAATATCTTCAAGTTTATTTTTTTAAAAAAAGATATTCTTAAAACATAATATATAGCTAGTTACAACTCTTACCTGGTCAACAGGTTGGGCAAAAATCAATTGTTATTAAAAAAATTTAAGCCACTAGACAATAAGCAAACACACAAAGAATAAACATAAAGCCAGCCACATACATATTTTTTAAGATTTTAAGCTCAACAGCAACAAAACTGTAAGTTGTACAATCATTAATCATTTCACTCATATCCACAATATTTAGCATTTCTAAATTATATCTTCATTGTGAAAAATAGTAATACTACTTAAAAATTACTTAGTGTTTTTGCATGTTTTGAAATAAAATAAAATGTGTTCTATAGACTTTATGTAGATAATTTGGTCTACATAATTTTTTTTACCATTATTTATTTTCTAATTATTCCCATTCTTGTTAAAAACTATAGTAAAAAATCAACAGTCATAATTGCATTCAATTATAGTAAAAATATCTTAACATGTATTCATAAACTTAGATGTGAAATAAAAAGCAACATTTGTTTTGGGTTTTATCATAACTATAAGAATGTATATTTTGGTTTCATTCTCTTATTAGGTCATTTTTTTAAAAAAGCACAACTTTATTCCCTCTCTCCAGATTTCACTTCCTTTTACCTGGTATGACAAATGAAAAAAATATATATTTTCTTTTTCTAAATTACTTTCTATTCAACCATTACATGAATGGATATATAGATATATGAATGGATATATAGATACATAATTCCAAGAGACTCAAACTGCACATAGATCATAAACTCAGACAAAAATTTGTCACAATGGTAGGTAATAGTATAAATTCTCAAGCCATCAATGAAAATTCCAACAGCTAGATCCATAAAGACTATGAAACAAATTCTTAAAACTAAATATAGTCAACATTGTTTTGTGTTTCTTCTTTAAAAATATTAAATATTAATTGTTCTTTTGCTTTTTGTTTTTACCTGAGATGATTTTCTCCTATGATCACTTTCTTCACTTCTCATATCCATTTTAAGTTTTTCCCTAAAACAACCACAAAAGGAGAAATATCAGACAACTGCTTGTCTAGGAGGATCATCTGGCTGGATGGTGGGAATGAAGGTAGATGATCGAGAAGAAAACACAATATCAAAATGGGCAAAACCTTTTAAAGTATTTTTTTTAAAGGCTTGGAAGACTCCTAGAGCCCCACCCAAGGCTACTCATATGACATATAATGTGGTTTCATAGTTTGCATTTACGCGTTCATTTTGGTTGGTGTTGTTTTCACAGTAACAGTTTTGAAAGTGAAAGGAGGCATAGCTGTAAAGAAGCGACTAGGTTTTGCACAATGAACTAGTGAAAGCTGAAAAGAGATTTGGATTTGGCATGGAGCTTAATAAGATAATTAAGAGTGTAGAGATTAATGGCTCCTAAAAATAACATTTAAAATAATGTTTTTCAACTAAAGGATCTTGAAACATGAAAACAGGTTTATAAATGTTAATTAAGGCTGTGAAAGTTGATGTTCCATTAGCTGAGGCAGCATAAAGGAACAAGAGCTATTTTTTTAAATAATTAGTGAACAATAACCGATAAACTTAATAAAACGTTTTATTTGAATGTTATCAGTATATAGGGTAATTGTAATTTCCCATAATTCTTCATAGAATAACTAAAAAAGGAGGTAGAATTCATCAGTTCTATAATATTTTCTCTTTGTTTACCCTACATATTTTCAATATGATAAAATATGATTTTAAAAGCACAACAGTTTGCTCCAAGTTTATTCTTTTCATGGAGAATATTATAGCATCAATTCTTAATATGCAAATTATAGTCTTCATTTATATATGCTCTATTTTTAAGAAGTACTTTCTCTTTTTTAACAATTTTTAAACATGTTTAGAAAGAGTTTTAATCAACATTAAAATAGGTGGAATACATCTGCTAATCCTTTCCCACTGAACCAGGCAAAACTGGGTTTTGTTACAAAATGCTTAAATTGCTTAACAATTTACTCCTACAAATAGACAAAATAATTAGAATGCAATGCATTTATCTGCTGAACCAATCATTGCTTTAAACTTAAAACAAGTTTGTATGTACTTTTTCCACTAAAATACTTAATGGGTATTTCCAACGCTCTCTGCAACCGCCCTAAGACAAACGCTTCTTTTAAAATATATTTTAAAAGAGAGTATTATTGTGGAACAAGCTTCTTTTCTACTTAGCAACTGAGAGCATGATCTTTTCATCCCTACTTCGGTTATACTGAAATCCTGGTAAATAATTTAAATACAACTTCCCCCAAACTAATTTTATTTCTTAATATATCTTCTAATATGACCCTTTTTTAGAAGTTCAAAAAGTTTCTTCCTTCACATTTCAAATTATGAGTCACAGCAAATAAAAGATTTAGTTTCTTTAAACAACTAGGACTAAACGCTCACTTTTCTTAGATAGCAAAAACTAATACTGTACACGAAAAGCACAGATAACATATTAATGTCTTTCCCAACTTCGATGTATAACCAAAATAAAAACATGTACCATCTTTTCCATACACATTTTTCTATTTTTACGTAAGTTTCTATTCTAATCAGGATTAGAGCAAGAGAGCAAAAGGAAAAAGTTAATAAGAGTAAAGTGGGTGATGAGCTAAATAAGAGTACATTGAAAGTTCAAGGATCCCCTTTTATCTAAGAGTAGGCTTAAAAAGAAACAACAAAAAAAGTTATACCTGATATGAAAGGTGCGATTTCACCAAGTGCAATATATTGCTAATTATGCCATATTTTTGAAATAATAAAAATAAGGAAGGCTCATTTGGTTATGTTGCCTTACAAAGCTGCTTTACAAAGCCCGATGTCTCTGTAGGTATACAAGCCAATGTTTGCTTTTTTTTTGGTTTGTTTTGGTTTGGATTTTTGTTTGTTTGTTTTTGTTTTTGTTTTTGAGCAGGAGCGTCTCATATTTTTCAGCACTGTTGCATGGAGTAGGACAAACTCAAGATTTTTTTTTTTCTTCGGGGCTCCTGTTATTTCTTGGAAAAAAGGACCAGGGTGCTTGTCTTCTTTTTCTTCCTTCTCCGTATTCCAGGCACAAAGCACTGCGCAGAAACTGCACCAATCCTTGCTGTCCCTGGCAGCAGAATGGTAGAAGGTGGGAGAGACCAGGAATCCTTCCAGGCTGAGCTGACTTTAGAAATGAGGATTGCACACGTTTGTCTCCTGAACCAAAAGGGTGAGAAGGCAGGGTGCCAGCTTGCTACACGGCTGCAATGATCTCATGCTCACTGCTGCGGCCGTCCTGTTTGCCCTGTTCAAATGCCTGTTCATTATAAACCAAAAAAAAAAAAAAAAAAAAAAGTACTTGGATTCTTCAGCAAGCAGAAAGGGTATTAACATTTAAAAAAATCAGCAGTAAGAAAAGCCAAAAAACAAAAAGCACATACAATTTTAGGATTCACTTGTTATGCCTCAATATTCTGTTTATATTTTTCTTTCTTTTTTTTTTTTTTTTTTTTCCTATTTAGAGATAAGCAGCAGAATTTATCAGGCGTGAAAGGGACAGCCTCCTGGTGGCCTGCCAAAAACCCAGAATAAAGGCGAAGTTGTGCTTCAAAGCTCAGTCGCTTGCTGAGTCTGGCTAAAGTCAAGTATTAAGATCCACCATTTTCTGAGCCATGCTAGAAAAGAAGAAAAAAGTCAGGACGGTTGCTGCTTTCCAAGTCTCCGTTGGCACCATCACAAAATCTCAGTCGTAAGGTCACATGATTCTCTGCCAAATGTAGAGTGCATTCCCATCAACCATTCTGCTGATACTGCGAAGGCAGCTATTGTCTCGTTTAGACCCAAAGTTCAGCCCACTCTTCATTGAATTAGCTGAAAAACGCATCACCTTTGGGGGCTGGGAGTCATGGAAACGTCTACCTGGCAAGCTGCCCACTTTTTCTGCCCATCAACCAGAGATGGAATTGTGCTGCCTAATGCAATGATGACTTGGAATGTGAAGACTCGTCCAAAGTGAATCTGATTCTTGCAACGCCTGTTTCAGTTTGCACAGAAAACTCTGGCTTCTTTTATTTAAGGTGGCGGGGGGGGGAATCTTTCCTACTAACTGTAGCAAAAAAAGGTCTGAACATGCCTACTCTGCAACTTGATTTCACAACACACCCAAACGGTTCTCAAATGAAAAGACCGAAGCCCTGCAAGTTTTCGGAGTTAAACGCATCCCTTCCTCTCTCTCCTTTTCCTAACTAGTAAATGCAACAAGCTCAGGACATTTGTTGTAGTCTCTCACATTAAGGTTTAAAATCCGTGAGATTCTTCTCACTTTCTATTACTTTCTGATTTTATCTGGCACTGATTTTATACTCCGTGGCCACAAAATCCACCCGCAACAGTAGGGATGCATTATTGCTGCAACCCCCTTCGAAGCAGTCCCCTGAGAGAGGCAGTTGTCTCCTCGACCACATAAAATCTTACAACTGGGTTCTGTGGTAATCCTCATCAGTACCTAGCACAGCTGCTGTGCAAGTTTGCTGAGAATGACTCATGTAAGAAGTGGTCTTTCTGTTCCTTCGCTAGCTAGTTTGCCTGTTTGGCATGAAAGATACCTTGGAAAGATTTAGGGCATGTTATCGACACCTCTTAGGCAATAAAATGAAATGCTCACCCCCTTCCCAGTGAATTTCCATTTTAGCAGGCGACGAAAGTGTCCATGGACGAACATTTCCAGACTTTCTAACAAAAGTATAGTGAATTCAATCTTTCACTATTACTTTAAGCAGACTCTAAAGCCAAGCGGGAAAGCAAGTATTAAGATTAGTATTTAAACCAAACACACTTGGGAGTACTAAGAAGAATCATGTTCTATTACCTGCATTTAAAAACGGTGCAATGACGGGAGATCTTTATCTAAAGTACAGTTATGCTTGCAAAAAAATTAAAATAAATTCAGGGCTTTACAAAACGATGGACTAACATTCCCCCTCCTCCATTTATGGATGCCCACACATCGCACATTACAGGACAAAGATTTAAAAAGACCATCAAGGGGCACCTGGGTGGCTCAGTTGGTTAGGCAACTGCCTTCGGCTCAGGTCATGATCCTGGAGTCCTGGGATCGAGTCCTGCATCCGGCTCCCTGCTCAGCAGGGAGTCTGCTTCTCCCTCTGACCCTCCCCCCTCTCATGTGCTCTCTCTCTCTCTCATTCTCTCTCTCTCAAGTACATAAATAAAATCTTTAAAAATAAATAAATAAAAAGATCATCAAACCATGATTTGCTTAAAAATTCATCATCCCCCCCCCTCAAAAAAAATTCCGGGATCTAGGAAACAGATCCTAAAAATAGTCTGTGGTCTTTCTGGTGCCACATTCTTTGGGTCACTTTCTTTAGAAGTGATAGGAGTGAATGTGCATGTGTGCACACACATACACGGGAACTATTCTGGGGTCCTCCCCACTTGTAATTCAAAATACAAACAACTCTAAGCCAGAAAGCAAAAACTGACACATGTGCTGAAATTAAATTGCTTTATTCGAGATTGCAGAATTCTGGGCAAATTTTGCTAATGCCCTCAGCACATGCTTTGGGTGCCTGGTGGGACTCAAGCACAGGTGGCAGACACATGTGTCCCATGCTTCGGCACAGCAAGAAAAAAGGAGGTAAGCTCTCGGAGAATGAGAAATGTAAATTTTCAGCTCTCATTCTCTTATTCAGCAGATATTTATTAAGTACTCTTATGGGGGTTGGCCTTGTGACAGGCACAGGGGAACAGCAATGAATCAAGTGAACGTGCCCCCCTGCAGGAGTCAGTCAATGAGAACTTGCAAGTGGCAAAAGCTTACTTCTAAAGGTAAGTGTTGCCATAAAATGCTAAAGGAGCATTTATTGGTGATAAAGTAATCGAGAAACAAGCTGGTACAAATTGGAAAGTAGAAGTGAAACGGGTATCGAAAAATAAATTACAGATAGACATGGGTTCTTTGTCTCAAATTGTCTCTTTTTAATGGAAAATTTATTAGTTGCTTTTTCCTAATTCTGTTTAAGTTCCCTATAGAAACCAGGGCAAAAATTGTATGCTGCCCTGCCAATTAAAGAATAACAAAAGAAAAAAGGACAAAAAAGAAACGGGACAGTTTTTCCTAATCCTCCTGCCAGGTAAAACTAAAAACCCTGGACATCATACATAAAACAAACATCAGGACACTCTGAATGATGGAGAGAAGAGGACAGAACAGCCAGGGACCTCGGGACCCAAGGAACAACGTTGTGGTGAGTTCCCTGGATTTTATTTTTGACTCATCTATCCAAAACTTGGAGCAGAAGAAGCCAGCAACCCAGAGACACCAATTGGTGCAGACCAGAGAAGCCTCAACAAAAGCCTGTTCTTTGCAGCCAAAGGACAAAGAAAGCAGCAGCCTAGGAAGACAGAAAGCACTGGGGCAATACTACTTTGCTCTGGTCAGACACCACACAAACAGCCACCCCCGTACCTAGGCCCAATGGGGAGCTCCTGCAGACCCTTGGTAGGCTAGAACAAAGCATCCCAACTTCCTCTCCCCAACCCCAGAGTGGTGTAAGGAAGTCTAAATAGGAAATTGGGACTTTTGTCCTTGTCAAGGGATAACAAGGTGCCTACCCTAACCCAATGTAATAATGTCAGTGGAGACTACATTGGGATCCTGGACTTCCACCCAAGCCCAACAATAATGAAGCACCATTCTCCCTCCCTACTAAGGTTGTGTTGGACAGAGGAGGCCTAGTGGAGGGTCAGGACATTAGAAACTGTCCAGCTCTAGAATTCCCTCACCTGTAAGGTGCCAGGAGAGGCCATGATGGGGGCAGTAACAAACCACTGACATCCCTCCTAGCCAGGAAAGTATCAGTGGAGGCCTACTGGGGAATAGGAACTCTCACCCCACCCAGCAGGAACACCCACTCAGGTGTCAGTGCTATGGCTGGCAATGACAAGGTGTGCCCCCTTTCTCTGCTGGAGTAGTGTCAGAGCAAGCCAGCTAAAATAGAAGGTTTAATAATATCCAGAGTCTCGGGGCGCCTGGGTGGCTCAGGCGTTAAGTGTCTGCCTTTGGCTCAGGTCATGATCCTAGGGTCCTGGGATCGAGCCCCGCATTGGGCTCCCTGCTCAGCGGGAAGCCTGCTTCTCCCTCTCCCACTCCCCCTGCTGTGTTCCCTCTCTCGCTGTATCTCTCTCTGTCAAATAAATAAAATCTTAAAAAAAAAATAAAAATAATATCCAGAGTCTCATAATACCCAAAATGTCCAGGTTTCTTTCAACTGAAAATCATTTCTCATACAAAGAAGCAGAAACATCTCAAACTGAATGTAAAGAGACACCAATACTTGTGAACACCAAGACAACAGAGATATTAGAATTACCTCACAAAGATTTTAAAGCAGCCATCATGAAAATGCTTCAATGAGAAATTATGAAACATGGTTGAAACAAACAAATGTCTTATCAAAGAAATAGAAGCTTTCTAGAATAACCAGATAGAAATTTTAGAACTGAAAAATATGATAACTATGATAAATAAAAAAAATGCGGGAGGCAAAGGAAAGAACCAGTGAATGAGGAGAGAGAACAATAAAAATGGTCTAATCTGAACCACAGAGAGAAAATATACTTAAAAAAAAAAGTGAACAGAGACTCAGGCAACTGTGGAACTATAATAAAAGAAAACATTTGTGCCATTGGAATCCCAGAAAGAGAAGAGAAAGAGGGCAAGGCATAAAACATGCTAAAAAAAATAATGGCCCCAAATTCCCCAAATTTAGTAAAAGGATGCAGATTCAAAGAGGCTGGGCAAACCACAAGCAAGAAAAAAAAAAAAAGACATCCATCCCAAAACACATCATAGTCAAACTTCTGAAAACTAAAGACAAAGAAAAAAACTTGAAAGCAGCAAGAGAAAAACATAATCTTCCTTTAGAGGAAAAACAATTCTGATAAGTAAATTTCTCATCAGAAACCATGGAGCCCAGAAGTAAGGGGTACAATTTTTAATGGCTGAGAGAAAAGAACTGTCAATCCAGAATCCTATGTCCATGGAAAATATCCTTTAGGAATGAAGTGGAAATCGTCATTATCAGATGAAGGAAAAATAATATAATTCTTCAACAGTAGACCCACCTTGAAAGAATAGTTAAGGAAGTTGTCTAAACAGAAAGGAGATGATAAAAGACGAATCTTGGACCTTTAGAAAGGAATAAAGAATTCAGTAACAAAAATATGAGTAAAAATAATAGACTTTCCTTCTCTGATGTTTTCCAAATTATGTTTGATGGCAGAAACAAAAAATAAACAATGTCTGATGTGGTTCTAAATGTATGTAGAGGAAATACTTAAGACAATTATAAATGGGTATGGATAAAAGTACAAGAAGGGAAGTAAAGTCCCTGCACTTCACTTGAACAAGTAAAATGAAGACACCAGTAACACTGTGATGTTATGTATATAAAAGCTAATACATAAAACAACCTCTAAAAAACTACACAAAGAAATACACATTTTAAGAAAAATACTAGGAAGTCAAAATTCTAAAAATTCTAAAAGGTGTTTAAATAACACACAGGCAGGCAGGTGATATGAAAAACAAAGAGAAAAAAAACAAAGAATCAAATGGGAGGTGTAAGCCATAACGTATCAATAATTAAATTGAGGGGCACCTGGATGGCTCAGTCGTTTAAGCCTCTGACTCTTGATTTCAGCTCAGGTCATGATCTCAGGGTCATGAAATTGGGCCCCATGTGGGGCTCCGAGCTGGGCATGGAGCCTGCTTAAGATTCTCTCTCTCCCTCTGCCCATCCCCCCACTCTTTCTCTCTCTCAAAATAAATAAATAAATAAATAAATAAAATTGAATGTAAATTGTCTGAATATACCAATTAAATGGCAGAGATATGCTCAGTGGATTTAAAAAAAATGTGGCTTAATTATATACTGTCCAAAAGGAACTCAATTCAAATACAATGATATACACAGATTTAAAGTAAAAGCATGGAAACAACATATATATAAAATATGTATTTGTATACAGATATATGTATTACATGTAGTACATACACATTATATCTATGTCTTATGCAAACATTAATCAAATAAAGCAGGAATAGCAACATTAATATCAAATAAAAGATCTTCAAAGCAAAAAAATTACCAGAGACAGAAATAAACATCATATAATGATAAAAAGGAATATCCAACAAGAAAACATAACAACTCTGAATGTGTATACACGAAAGAGCTACAAAATGTGTGGAATAACAACTGGTAAAATAGAAAAAAATAGACAAATCCATGATTATAGTTGTAAACTTCAGCATACCTAGAACAACTGATAGAAAATTAGCAAGCATATAGAACTTAATATTATCAACAAACAGGATCTAATTGATATTTTTAGAACATACACCCAACAATAAAAGAATACACATTCTTTTCAAGTGCCCACAAATATATTCCAAGATAGGCCATATCCTGGTCTATAAAGCAATTATCAACAAATCTGAAATCCTACAGAGTGTGTTTTCTGGCCAAAATGGAATCAAACCAGAAACCAATAAGAGAAAGATAATGGGAGAATCTCTAAACATTGGAAGTTAGTTAACACACTTCTAGATAACCGTAAGTCAAAGAGGAAATCAAGGGAAAAAAATACACTGGAGTGAATGAAAAATGAAAATAGAACATAGCAAAATTGCTGGGACACAACTACAGCAGTACTCAGAGGGAAACTGATAGTACTAATTGCATACATTAGAAAAGACAAAAGTCTCAAACCAATAATCCAAACTCCAATCTCAAGAACCAAGAAAAAGAAGAGTAAAATCAACCTAAGGCAAAATAATAATAATAATAATAGCACAAATAAATGAAATTGAAAAACAGAAAAGCAGTAGAGAAAATCAATGAAGCTAAGAGTTTGTTCTTGGAAAAGATAGATAAACTTCTTGTCAAGCCTCCAGCATGACTGACAAATAAAAAAGAGAAAAGACACAAATTGCCAATCATGAATGAAACAAGCATATCACTACAGACATCTAAAGACAATAATGGAAAATTACAAGCACTAAACATAGAACTTAGACAACTTAGATGGAGTGGACCAATTCTTCAATAATACAAATTACCCTAACCCACCAAATATGAATTAGATTATTTGAATAACCGTGTAACTATTAAGGAAATTGAATTTGTAATTTAAAAACTCTCAAAAACAAAACTCCAAGCCTAGATGGTTTTGTTGTATAATTCTAACAAATATTTAAAGAAGACTTAACACATACATACTCTACACATTTTTTTTTTTTAGAAAATACAGGAGGGGACAATTTCCAATTTATTTTATGAGATGAATATTATCCTGATACTAAACACAGACAAACACAGGGAAAAAGAGAAATACATAGACCAATATCCCTCACAAACATCGATTTAAAATCTTTAATACTGGGGGCGCCTGGGTGGCTCAGTCGTTAAGCGTCTGCCTTCTGCTCAGGTCACGATCCCAGGGTCCTGGGATCGAGCCCCGTGTCAGGCTCCCTGCTCCGAGGGAAGCCTGCTTCTCCCTCTCCCACTCCCCCTGCTTGTGTTTCCTCTCTCGCTGTGTCTCTCTCTGTGTCAAATAAATAAATAAAATCTTTAAAAAAAAAAATCTTTAATATTGTACTAGCAAATAGAATTCAGCAATATATAAAAAAAATTATATACCATGGCCAGTTGAAGGTTATTCCATTGATGCAAGTCTGGTTCAATATTCTGAAATCAATCAATATAATCTACCATAAATAGGCTAAAGAAGAATTATCACATGATGATACTGATAGATGAAGAAAAATTCAGCACCCATTCATGATTGAAAACTGACAACTAGGAATAGAGGGAAACATCCTCAATTTGACAAAGATCTTCTTTAAAAAAAAAAAACAACACTATAGTTAGCATTCACTTAATGGTGAAAAACTAAATGCATAAGATCAGCAATAAGGCAAGGGTCTTCACTTTTACCATCTATTTGATTTAATGCTTTGAGTTCTATTCTAGCTGGTGTAATAAGGCAAAAAGGAAATAAAACATAAGATATATAAACACAATATTAATTGAAATCACTCAAAATTTAAACACTTAGGTATAGGTCTAAAAAAATGTATAGAACTTGTATGATGAAAACTATAAAATGCTGATGAAAGAAACCTAAGATATCTGGAAAGACATATCATGTTCATGGACTGCAAGTCTCAATATAGTAAAGATGTCAATTCTTCTCAAATGGATATAAAGGTTTAATGCAATGCCCATCAAAATTAAGGAAAATTTTTGGTAGAGATAGGTAAAATTATTCTAAACTTTAGAATACTTGAAATGCAAAGGAAGGAACTAGAATAGCTAAACAATTTTGGAAAAAATATATTGGGAGGAATTGTCTAATTTCAAGATGTATTATATAATAGTACATTATTTAATATACTAATATTAAGTATATTATCTATCTATATAATAGTATGTTATTAATAACAAATATAACAATAGATTATTGTTTGATTGTAATCAAGACTGAGGTACTGGCAGTGAAATAACCATGTCAATCAATGAAACAGAACAGGGAAGCTAGAAATAGACCCACAGATATATGTCCAATTGATTTTTGACAAAGATGCAAAACCAATTCAATGGAGGAAAGGTAGTCTTTTCAACAAATGGTACTGGAGTGATCGATCATCCACAGGCACAAAAAGAGAGAGAGAGGACTTTGACTTATAGCTGTACAAAATTTATACAACCTATACAAAAATTAACTCAGAGTGGATTACAGACTTAACTGTAAACATAAAAGTATAAAACTTCTAGCTAATAACCTCAAACAAAATCTTTGGGATCTGGGGCTAGGTAGAATGTTCCTAGAACTGACACCAAAATCACAATCCATAAAAACTGATAAATTGGTTTTTGTCAAAATTAAAAACTTTTGCTCCATTAAAAAAAAAAATCCATTAAAAGGATAAAAAGACAAGTTGCAGATTGGAAGAAAATATCTTCAAACCACATACCTGACAAAGGACAAATATCTAGATAATATAAAGAACTCTCACAATTCAACAGTAAAAAAAAACAACAACAAACAATCCAAATGGAAAATGGGCAAAAGATAAGAAGAGACATTTCATACAAGAGGATATACAGATGGCAAATAAACACATTAAAAGATGTTGAATATCATCAACCATTAGGAAAATGCAGATTAAAACCATGTGATATCACTACACCCCTATTAGAAGACCTAAAACAAAACAAAGCAAAATAGTGACACCCCCAAACATTGGTGAGGATATTGGATCACTCATGTTATTGATGATGAGAATGTAAAATGGTACAGTGACTCTGGAAAAGAGTCTGTCATTTTCTTTTAAAAACTAAACATAAGCTGGGGCTCCTGGGTGGCTCAGTTGGTTAAGCGTCCGACTCCTGATTTTGGCGGTCCTGATCTCCGGGTTGTGAGATGGAGCCCCGTGTCAGGCTCCACATTTGGTGGAGCCTGCTTAAGATTCTCGCCCTCCCTCTCCCTCTCCTCCTCGCCTCCCCCACACCCCTCCCCCCCAAAAAGAAAAAAAACCTAAACATATGCTTACTATATGACCCAGCAATTTGGCTCTTGGGCATTTATCCCAAAGAAATGAAAATTTATATTCATGTAAAAACCTGTACATGAATATTTACAGCAACTCTTTTCATAATAGCTCAAAACTGGAAACAGCCCAGATGTCCTTCAACGGATGAGTAGTCAAACTATGATACATCCATAGGTTGTGATACTACTCAGCAATAAAGAAGAACCAAGTATTGATACACTCAGAAACCTGGATGAGTTCAAGAGAATTATGCTGAGTGACCCCATATTATGCTGGAACCCCAAAGTTTATATTCTATATAACTACATTTCTAAATTCTTGAAATGATAAAATTATAGAAATGAAAAACAGGTTAGTGTTTAAGGGTTGTTAAGGCAGGGGTGGGAGTAGGATGGAAGTGGGTATGACTGTAGAAGGGCAACATGAGGAATCCTTACAGTGATGGAAATATTTTGGATCTTGAGTGTATTCATGTCAGTATCTAAGTTGTGATACTGTACTATATTTTTCAAGATGTTACCACTGGAGAAAACCCAGTAAATAATACATGGTATCTCTCTGTTTTATGTCTTACAACTGCATGTGAGTTATTTCAAAATAATAAACAGTTTAAATTTTTTTTCTTTTAAAGATACACCAAGGCATCTGTTTTTACTGGCTGTGTGCACTGTTCTTGTGTGATTGTCAAGAAAACTCTCCTGGAAAAAATCTGAATGTACTAGCTGATTATTGGTTTATTTAGACTTGAAATCCCAGAGTGCCAGTCAATGCATAATGATTTGATCAGCTAGGAAAAATTAGCTTGGGGAAATGTTCTAAATCAGCGGTCAGCAGACTTTTCTGTAGAGGGTTAGATAAGAAATGTTTTCGGTGCTGTGTGTCATAGGCTCTTTGTTGCAATTGCTGGACTCTGCTATTGGAGTATGAAAGTAGTCACAGACAATGCATGAAATGAAAGAATATGGTAGTGTTCCAATACACTTTATTTCTGGACAACAAAACTGTAATTCATCAGTTTTCACATACAAATAAGTTTGCTTGCTTTTCCAAATATATGTAAATATAAAAATCATTCTTAGCAAATAGACTACAAAAACAGGTCCTGGATTTAGCCCAGGGGCTAAAGTTTGCTGACCTCCCAGCCAAATCACTTTTTTGGACTCATCTATTGTCTCAGGATTCAGTTTCATTTCCTTTTTCTTTTCTTCTAGAACATCTTCTACATTTCAAAAGCTGCTAACTGCTCCCATTTAGGAATTCCCCCCAACGCTGTATTTCCATCTATGTTTTCCTTGTTCATGGTATGAAAGGATAAAAACACGAGTTTTATTGTTAAAACGCGGAGCATCGCACAGAGTAGGGAATTGAATAAACATCACCTTTTGTTTAAATTTCTTCATAATTTTAGTGAGAAATAATGCTGCCTTAAACTGTGCCTCTTTAATGATACATGCCCTGAGAATCTTTAAAAGAGGACATTGCATGAGCAAACTACTAGAAAGACTCGAACTTATTTGGACCACAAGTTGGAAAAAAAAAAAAGATACATAAAAAGGCAGTTAGGGTGGTGCTGTAGGATGGATAGGAAAGTTGTTCCTAGAGAAAATCCTAAGAGTTCTCATCGCAAGAAGAAACTCTTTTCCGCTTTTATCTTTCTTTTCTTTTTATTGAACCTCTATAAGAAGATAGATATTAGCTGAACCAATTGTGGTAACCATTGTACAATATATGTAAATCAAACCATCATGCAAGATGCCTTCAGCTTAAAGAGAGATGTATGCCAGTTGTTTCTCAATAAAAGTTATAGTTGCAGGTGTTACTTGCACAGTGGTGGTTGGGAGTGGGGTGGTAAGGAGAGATGGCATTAAAAAGCAGAAAAGAAAAGGAGCGCATGACAATAAAAAACAGATTGAAATTGTTAAATTAATTAAACAAGGAAGCCATTAAACTGAGGTGGCTTAATGTCTTAGTAGCCTTTATAAGCAAGCCCAAACCTAAGCTTGTAATGCCTCAAGGCACCCAAGGACGACCACTCATAAGCAGACACAAGGCTTTTCCAAATAAGGCAACTGCTTAAGCAACGGCCAATCAAATAATTTCTTGCTTTGCTTCTGTGTCTTCTCCATAAGTCTTTCCCCTAGTTCCTATTGGTGGAGCACTTTTGAGAGCTTCTACCGCTTTTGGTTTGGTGCTGTCTGATTTGAAACAATTTTTGCCCAAATAAATGATTACAATTTTTAATATGCCTCAGTTTATCTTTTAACAAAATTAAACAAGTCAGAAGAAGATAAAACCACATCAAGCACAAAGTGAAATTTAAAAGCAAAGCCTACATGGGAGGAAGTGTAGTATACAATAACTTGTATATTCTTGTAGTCAAAATACTTCATTGAGGCCATGTGGGTGAAGGGGTAGGCTTCTAATGGAATTATTATTTTCATAAAAAAATAAGATTTTTTTCCCACAAATTATTCTTAAGGATACTATAGAATGCAGTTATTAAATCATATAAATGAATAACATTTTGGAGTCCTTAGACAATATTACCTAGAATTTCTTTAGAGAATTAGAATGAATAAACAAAGAACAAAGCCTTTTTTAGAATTAACTAACTTCAAATAATTACTAAAGAAAATTAAATTGATTATTATTTTTACCCTTATGATCAACTAAAAACCAAGGCACATTAAGAACTCAGGACCATTCATTATCTTTTTTATCAAATGGGAGCTGATGAAAACATTTCAATTGGAATGAGAGGTTTTAAATAAACATAATTTCTTAAAATACTATCCATAAAGTAAAATGAGGTATGATCATACTGATATGAGTTAATAGATACATATACTTAAAAATCATGTTAAAACCCTTTAATAGATAGATATGAATAGAGAAATATTAATATCTATTGAGCATTCTCAAATTATAGGTCTGGTGCTAAGCAATTTATGTGATTCAGTTGCTAACTCTAAGATTAATTTCTCTAACTTTTATGAGCATGAAGAAGATCATACATGTATAGTTATCTTTGCTGGTAAAACACTACCCATCACACATTGGGGAAAAGAATGTGGTTTTTATTTTTTATTTTTTTAAGATTTTATTTATTTATTTGAGAGGGAGAGAATGAGAGACAGAGAGCACGAGAGGGAAGAGGGTCAGAGGGAGAAGCAGACCCCCTGCCGAGCAGGGAGCCCGATGCGGGACTCGATCCCGGGACTCCAGGATCATGACCTGAGCCGAAGGCAGTCGCTTAACCAACTGAGCCACCCAGGCGCCCGTAACACTGGTGTTTTAAGTGGCTTGGGGTTTTAACCATTACTTTTGCAGTAACTATGGAATTATACATTTCAGTTTTTATTTTTCCAAAATAGAGAACCTGAATAATGTGCAATTTTCATATTGCATATTACCTAAGTAATCTTAAAATGCCTTTTTTGCTGTTAATTACTTCTGGGCCTCCTCAGATCTAGAAATTTGGCCTACAAGTAATTAGCAGATTCTTTTATGCTTTGGCTAATTTACAAATTTGGGGTACCAAGATTGTCTCCTGAAGGGAGGGCCTGAAATAAATTCATATAAGATTAAGAAAAAAAATCAAGCCCCCAAATTCAAAGTGTACATTATAAATGCTCTACTTTCTTGGGTCTTTTAATAGGTTCTAGTAACATATTAAGAGATTGAAAAGGTAAATAACATCAAGTTTAAATTAATAAATTTGGGTAGTTAAAAATGTTACAAACTGGGGTGCCTGGGTGGCTCAGTTGGTTAAATGTCTGCCTTTGGCTCAGGTCATGATCCCAGGGTCCTGGCATAAAATCCCACATCAGGCTCCCTGCTTAGCGGGGAGTCTGCTTCTCCCTCTCCCTCTGCTCCTGCCCCCTGCTTGTGCTCTTTCTCTCACACACACTCTCTCAAATAAATAAATGCGATCTTAAAAAAAATGTTACAGACTGGTAAAACTGTTGGTTATGTTATTAATCTTAAGAAGAGCATTTATCTTAGGGGCCCCCCGGGTGGCTCAGTCAGTTGAGCATCTGACTCTTGATTTCGGCTCAGGTCATAATCTCATAGTCCTGAGATGGAGCCCTGCATCAGGCTCTACACTCAGCTCAGAGTCTGCTTAGGATTCTCTCTCTCCCTTTCTCTCTGCCCCTCCCCTGCTCAAGCTTGCTCTCTCTCTCTCCCTCCCCTAAATAAATAAATAAATAAATAAATAAATAAATAAATAAATAAAATTAAAAAAGGAAGAAGAACATTTATCTTAAGTATGTATGATATTTTATTTCCTGGCTTACATACAAGTGAGGCTCACATACTAAGCAGTCTTATAAGTCTGGCATCTTCCTTGAGCACTTAGTAGCTATGCCTTATATATCAACTAATTTCAGGTTTCATGGGAAGGAAGAGCTATAAGAACTTCTATTTAGCAAAATGGAAGTTTTTATTAGAGTTAATCAACAAAGTCATAAAGCCAAGTTTCTACTTAATAGGAGGCACCACTGGGGCTTCCTTGACTTGATATTAAATGTTCATATAACTTCACCAATTGCATCTCCAGAAGTAAGTGGTAAAGCTTTTGGAAACAAGCAGAGTGTAAGCCAATGGTGTCCAGTCAAGATCCAATCCCAGATCTGAGGCAATATTGGGAGTACTGCTGGGAAGGGCATGACTTCATTATTCCCTTTTGGCCACTGGATTATTTGACAGGACTGTTTCTCTGCAGTCAAGTGAATATGCCCAGTATAATGTAAGGATGCTTGGTGAATCAAAAACAGAGTAATTATTAATTAATGCCATCCCAGGAGGGTAGAGGCGCTTTATTCTACAATGTACAAGTGTCTCTGCACCTCAGTTTTCTATTCATCACATCTCTCCAGACCTTTTTCCAGTGTCTGTTCTCAATTACAGATAGCACATTCTACTTTTGAAGTCACATATGACCTGACTTTACCCTCACACATGTACTGCCTATTACTGATACTTTAAAATAATTTTGATTTCAGATAAAATTGCCCTCCACCTCCCCACTAACTTGTGGTTGTGCTGATGTAGTGCTATTCTTCAGGTCTGCATATCTTCTGTACGTGTGATGACAGATACTCCTTAAAAGGGGTGTGGCTGAAACCAAGAGTGGGCAGAATTAGCAAAACATGGATTATTCATATGCTGCCATCTGTAGCCAATTGCGTCAAATTTATTCCAGATCCATAATGGGAATTCTCCAGATTATTCCCATATTGGTGGTCTGAGTACAATAGGTTTTTACATCTCTCCAGGAGAACCAAATGAAAATTCCATGGGATACTTACATTTGGAATCATGTCAGGGGCTCCAGAAAGAACTTACTGTTCATATTTTGCAAGCAATCTTTTTTCTATTATGATGTTAATATGAGTGACAAGACTGTTTTTTTGTTTATCAACAACCTTCATTTTGTGAGTAATGCAAGGATAATTTTATTCATATTACCTTCATAAATTAAGACCATTTTTATTTCCCAAAACACTATGTGTAACTAAAAAGAAATAGAATGGAAGTGATTTGTACATGAACTGAACCCACTTTAATCAAATCTTTTTTCTGTTGTTCCCCAATTCTTGAGCTAGAAGAAAGATATTACAGAACTATGGATTTTATATGACATTATGAGAGAATGGAATATTCCACATATTACTTTTCAAAATTGAAACTTTAATCCATTAACAAAACACAAATATATATATATATTTCTAGAAAACATTGTATATTTTGACTTACCAAACAGAACATATTGTCATAATTTTTGTTTTATAGGTAGATTTAGTTTTCTAGGTGTTGTTAGTATGAGCTTTGGTTATTAAGTTTTGGTTGAACATAGTGTCCCAGTTCTATAATGGAACAAGGTAGGTTTTCACAAAAAAGGAAGGTACATCAAGGAAATGAAAAGACAAGCCACATACTGGGAGAAAATATTTGCAAAAGACTTACCTGACAGGGTTATATATATATATATATATATATATATATGTGTGTGTGTGTGTGTGTGTGTGTGTGTGTGTGTGTATGTGTTTGTGTGTTATCCAAGATATATGAAAAACTCTAAAATTCAACAGTAAGAAAACAAACAGCCCAATTAAACAACAGGCCGAAGACCTTAACAGATACCTTACAAAGAAGAGGTACAGATGGTAAAGAGCCACATCATGTTATCAGAGAAATGCAAATTAAAACAACAATGACACACCACTTATACCCTTATTAGGAGGGCCAAAATTTGAAACGCTGATAACACCAAGTGCTGCCAAGGATGTGGAGCAACAGGAACTCTCGTTCATTGCTGGAGGGAACGCAAAATGGGACAGCCACTTTGGAAGACATTTTTTCTTACAAAACTGAACATACTCTTACCATATGATCCAGCAACCATGCTCCTTGGTATTCACTCAAAGGAGTTAAAAACATACGTCCACACAAAAACCTACACAGATATGTTTACAGCAGCAGGTCAGAGGGAAGGACAGGATGATCAGGCGCAGCACAGTGAAACTACTCACTATATTGTAACAGTGGTAGATGTCATTATATATTTGTCCAAACCCAGAGAAAGTACAACATCAAGAGTGAATCCTAATGTAAACCTCATGGACTTTGGGGGATAATGATGTATCAGTGTAGGTTCATCAGCTATAACAAATGCACCGCTCTGGTGGGGGATGTTGATAATGAGGGAGCTGTGCATATGTGGGTGGGCAGGTGGTATGTGGGAAATCTCCATATCTTCCTCTCCATGTTGCCCGGAACCGAAACCTGCTCTTAAAAAATCTAAAAAAAGAATGTGTTTCCTTAACTTGCCATAGCATCAAGTATTGTGCATAGTATAAAGTCAATACGAGTTTTCAAAAATAGACTGTGGTTATTTATCTATAAGCTACATGGTTTTTATATATTTATGTTTTATACTGTATTACATTTGTATTATATATATTTTATAATTTGGGTTTCAATAACTTCATTTATTTTTTTTTCTTTGTCAGGATGTCAATCTTTTCCTGTAAGGGTCTATGCCAACTCTTTATTTACTGAATTTAATCTGCTGTGGCTCAGAAATAAAACATAACCAGGACATTATAGTCGTGTCAAGGTTGCCATCATTCCTTTAATAGCTAATAAATAATGAGTACAGCATATGTGTAAGGTGCTATGCAACAAATAGGCCCATATCTTCAGAAAGCTTAAAATCTTGTGGAAGTGATAAAACATGCCAAAAAGTTCTTATTTTTAAAGATTTATTTATTTATTTGAGAGAGAGAGAGAGTGGGGGGAGGGGCAGAGGGAGAGGAAGAGAGAGAATTCTCAAGCAGACTCCCTGCTTGATCCCAGCACCCCGAGATCATGACATGAGTGGAAATCAGAGTCAGATGCTCAACTGACTGAGCCACCCAGGCACCTCATAAAAAGTTCTTTAATATAAGGCCACATGTTTTCCCTCCAGCAAGTTATGACCGTTGAGACATAGATACCTTTAAACGTGGAATGTGATTGAGAACGGGTGTAAAGAGAAGGTTGGGTGAGGGGGTGAAAACAAAAACTAGACGAGCTTTATGTGGACCTAGACATTGATAGCTAAGTTAAAATCTGGAAAGTAAGAATAATTCTGTGACAGATTTCAAAATTCACTCTGTGCTTTAAGCATTACAAAAAAATCATATAATTGATGGGATGTGCGCTGCAAAGGTTGTCTGATAGCATGATGGCATTGAGAAAGCACCAAAAAAAGTAAGTATTTGGTGTAATATCTGTTCTAGCGAATCAATACCAAACTTCAGGCCAAAGATAGAAAAAAAAAAAGAGTTCAGATGCAATGCATATACATGAATAAAATCATTATTGCATATTTTGTTTGATTAGATAGTTCAAGTATGACACAAGGTAGACCTGAAGCCCTTGACTGTTTTCAAAATAATTTTGACGTTGATTTCTAACAAACAAACTGCATGCATTGCTTGTCCAAATGTGTGTTCTCTTATTATTTGAAAATGGAAAATGGTATGAAAAGAGAAGAATATGTATGTGTGTGTAGTGTTACTTACTTACAGTTAAATAATTAAAAGTATTCCTTATGACGCTTTTAATTTTAAAGAAAAGGAACATCTTATTATTTGTTATTTTCATTTCAACATAAGAAAGAAAAGAAACTAGATCCACAAAACTTAAAAGTAGTATTTACATATACTAAATACATACTTTGGTTAAAATAATAATCTAAAACTTAAAATAAAATCTGCTTTAGAAAACAGCTCTTAGCATAGTCAGAATTGGGGTCAGAGTTGACTATTTAATTTCACTTGCTTTATTCACAAACAATGCATCAATGATCACTGTGTTTAACTGCACATATTTGATTTTGATAATGGTGGCTCCTGAAAGATAAATTTCCAGGGTGTGGAGAATAGATCTACTTAACTATTCAGTCTGAGCTTCTGAAATGTTAACATGTGCATGTGTATATACAAAAATTTCCTACATATGTTGATCAAACATGGTCAATATGTTTTATTTCAAAAGATTTATTGCTTAGGTTATACTACAAAACTGTTTTTCCCCATATACATAATAAGCATCTAAGAACATATTTATACAGTTCTATCACTATATTTAAAAACTTATTTTATACTTGACCCTTCCTACTCCCTTCACTATCATTTGTCCAAATTACAGTGAAATTCCTTTCTTCAATAGGAGTAGTGAACTGCGGAAGTATTTTTCTTTCTACAGTTGCAGGTATTCATGCTTGCTAGTAATAGGGAAATAAGTATCAACTTAAGTCAAGGAAGTGCTTTTTATTTTTATTTTTTTAAAGATTTATTTATTTCTTTTAGAGAGAGAGAGAGAGAATGAGTGGGAGGGGCAGAGGGTGAGAGAGAGAGAGAGGGAAACTCAAGCAGACTCCACGCTTATCGCGGAGCCCGATGAGAAGCTCAAGCTCACAACCCCGCGATCACGACCTGAGCCGAAATCAAGAGTTGGAAGCTCAACCGACTGCACTACCCAGGCACCCCAAGGAAGTGCTTTTTAAAGACTGGGGAGTTGCTACAGAAGGAAGACTCACCACCATGAGCATACCCACATGTCCCTCTCATTTACTTAGGTTTCAACAGAGGCAGAAAAACGGTGTAGCTGGATGCTATAGACGACATTGCCCTGCTGACACAGGCTTGACCAGATATTCGGATGTCCTTTTTGCGTTGTGACCCTGGGTAAGTCATTTAATCAGTGTATGCTGACTTTCCCCTCCTTTGCAATAGGAATAAAGATAATAATTACCCTATTTGGTTATTGAAAGAATTAAGTAAATTAATTAACCTAAAAGAGTTAGAACATGTCTAGTACATAGTAAGCATTAAATAGTTAGCTACTATATCATTTTTTAAGCCTCTGAACTTCATGCCCAACTAAAAAAAATAACAAAAATCTATCTAGCAGTATTTCCCAGCAATATTTCTTACGAACATCAATGGTACAACCGTGATTGTACATTTATTTGATGCTATATTTTACAACTATCATTTGATAGTTATCACATCTTAAAAGTTAAGCAGAGCAGGTATTATTACTCTCACCTACAAATCAGTGAACTGAAGGTCAGAGTGATTAACGTATCTGCTTAAAGTAATATATCCGGGATAGAAATCCCAGCAACCCAGGCCATCTGATTCCTATCCAAGGGCTAATTTTCTTTCATTAGGCATGCTGTTTTTTTAAAAAAGTAAATCTTTTAGCTTGTTGTATTTTTTCCTTTCTGTTTCTCTCTCTCTCTGTCTCTCTCCCTCTCTTTCCTCCCCTCCTTCCCCCACCACCTGTGGGGTAATGAGAATAGGCGGAGGCATAGAATATGACATTATTTCTTCTGTACAATTGTGTTAAATATTTTTTAGTATTGTTTAGACTACTATATGTTGGGATGTTTTTGTTTTTGTTTTTTTTGGAGGAGGAAGAATAAAATTCACTGAAAATAAGTAAAAGTAGGGGCATCTGGGTGGCTTAGTCAGTTGTGTCAGATGGTTTCAGCTCAGGTCATGATCTCAGAGTCCTGAGATTGAGCTCTGCGTGGGGCTCTACATTCAGGGGCGGGGGAGTCTGTTTGAGATTCTTTCCCTCTGCCTCCCACCCCCCTACTTGTGCTCTCTCTCTCTCTCAAATAAATAAATAAATCTTTTTTTAAAAAGTAAAAGTAAATAATTTTGGGTTTGGTGAATTCTGATTATCTGGACTGTTTGCTTTATGCAGAGAAGAACATGAGGAATGTGAGGAACGTTCAGAGTTCTGTTTTGAGATAACTGCTGAAAAAGCATTCAGTTAGGAATTCAAGTTGAATTATACTCTCGTCCAGTGTTATCAACATAAACATATCAAAAGATGTATTTGGTGATTATTTTCATCAACAAAAGGCCTACTTCTGTAAAAAGCATTTTTCTTATAGATTTTCCTATATAATCTTGAATCTTTGTAATTAAATTTTATTCCTTTCAAATATAGTTAAGTTATTTTTGTTAACAACTTCTCCAAAGATCAAATTATAAGAATAGGACCACATGCATTATTAAAGAGATTGTACTAACTTAAATGTCTGTGAATCTTAGATTTTACAAAACTCCATGTATCATTCTTAAATGGAAACGAGATTGAAACCTAAATCTAACCAATATTTATATGTAAACTCAGGTTAAACTTTCTTGCAAACCACAAATAACCGGTAGGATTCTTAGAGATTTTCAAACAAAACATCTATTTTATCATAATTAAATAAAATTTTATTTATTTAAAATATGTTGTCTGATGTTTCATTTTTTAAAATATTCATTAACATGTAATACAGGTTCACTTAAGGCAAGTCAGAAATCCAGAAACTCCATAAGAAAACACATAATTATCCTATTAGACTGCATTGCATACATCTAAAGAGTAATTACAATTTAGAATAGTGATGGAGAATCATCAATCTGGGTTTATTACCAAATTTTTTCTTTACTAGGGGAATAACGTATTTTCTGTTCTAATCTATATTAAATCAGGATAGTTGAAAAAGTCTTGATTTAGACAGAAAGTGTAGGTTCATACCTGATAGTTATCATGAAGACTCATATTTGGGCAAAATGTTATGTGTATTAAAAATAAAATTATGACACGCAAAGGAGTTGGAGTTTGAATCATGAAATTCGGCATCACTACCTAGGCTGTTGTTTTAATGACTGTAAATTCATTTATATTCAGTAATACAATGCAGATGAATTAGATAAGAAAAGTGGCTAAGACACATTGATTACTACAAGTTTCCTCGAGATAGGGAAGAGAACAGAAGCAAAAAATATTCCAAGAAGGATCAAAAGAGTAATATTTAATAGCTTGTTTTCACCAGGAGAACTTTCTGCAGGTTCTAAAATATGTAAACTGTACTGGTATAATCTTATCATCCTTTGCCTCTCTGAAGAAGAGTACACAAATGTGTTTAACCAACCCAGATCCTACCTCTTTGTTACTTACTTGGTTTAGAAACCCTCCTGAGGGCTTTTCATCCTATAATGACAAATATTTTTATTTATTTAAATTTGAAGGAGATTTACTTAAAAATATTTGAGAAGCTGAGGAGGGATGAGCTTCTCCCATTAGAATGTAACTCCATGAGGGCAGAGATATTTGTCTGTTTTGTTGACTGCTCTATCCCCAGTGCTTTGAGGAGTGTAGGCACAAAAGAGATGATTGAAAGATTTGTCAAACCAGTGAATATTGAGTTGTTCTCACTTGTATAACCAAGTTGTTTCTAAGGTGGTTTTTCTCCTTGGGGGAAAAAAAATTGCTGTTTTATGTCAAAGTTTTAAGTGAATGTCTTTACTGACCAAAGGAATATTCTGAAAAAAATTAACAAATGTAGAGTCAGCTTTACAAAAATCATTAGTGTGTATATATGTATAGTCACTCATGCTCGAAATAACAGTTGCAGCAATATGAACATATTCCTAGCATCTTTCTCTATAGATTGCAATAGAGTATAAATGCAAAACAGCTTTTATTATTCTACAACATGAAAAAATGTTCTTTTCCATACTTACGGTATGCTGTGCATTTGGTTTTTTTTTTTTTAACAGACAAAATTTGAGAATAAATTCTCTGTCAGTAATAAACTAGACAGTATAAAGTTTTACTACAAAAAATTTGGTTATACTGTGATTTTGATGAGTATTTCTGAATCTTAAATTTACCAAACACCAGCTACAATGGCATTCCTTATTAAAAGTATGGGAAACACTGTGATAAAGCCAAACATTCAAGAGCTAAAATGCATCGTTGAATTGTGAATCCTCAAGAGCGAACATGGCATACACTGAAAAGATACATTTTCATGGGGGTATTTCATTAAAGTTATATTGTGGTTTTCACTAGTGATAATAAACCAGTAAAATGAATTATTTCACCAAAATATTTGCCTTGCATATGACTTTTCCATCATGGTATGTAGATATTTCCTATCCAAGCATTTCTTTATGACCATGTTTATGGTCACAATGTGGCAGACATCATCCACCCTCAGAAATTTGGGAGACCAGAGGAAGGACCATCACACTACAGAGCTGCACTGTGTCTCTAAAAGTTTAAGAGTATTTATCTACTACAACGTTAATAATGTACACATAGTGTACGTTGTAGTTTCTGGCATTTTCTCCCTTGTTCATCTTACACTGGCCATTTATTCAGTTGAAAAGATTTTGTGTAGGTGATATTGGGGGTGGCAGGAATTCTTTTTCATGCCTGATGTTCTCTTCATATGGAACAATCCAGCCTCTCTCCTTCTCTTAGTCAGTCTTCACAGTGACCCAATCTGATTGACAGGTCTGCAAGAAAAACAGTCCATGTATAAATCAATCCCCCTTGCTGCCCTATTTTCTTGGGGGACGACCCTCCTACCAAAAGAGCTATCAGGCAATAAAATGGGGCCTGTCCCACAGGGGAGACCTGTTTTTTCTAGGCTGAAGAGATGGGTAAGTTCTGATTCACCTGCAGAGCTAAGCTACATCCTCTAATCTAGTCTTTATCTATGATAAATGTGATATTTTGACCTTCTGTCTACCTCTTCTTTCCCATCCTTTGTCTTTTTTTTCATGGTTGGTTCAGAACTCAAGGGAGGCCAGCCTGTAGGGTATGTTTTTATCAGATATTTTAAATTAAGACACTTAGCCATTGAAGAAAAATCAACATGTGGAATTTTGCTTCACTTGCAATTTGAAGTAGATTCAATTTGCGGTTATGAATTAGTCTATCTTCCATATGCTCTCTTTACATAATTCTTAGTATTGTTTATTCCTTAATGTGTCACTTAGGCCACAGAAAATTTCCTGCGAATCCTTTTTAGCAGTACTGAGTACATAACTGACGCTTCTCTTCATACATGAATATTACTGATCAATCATTAGCAAGCAGATAACAGTGTGTAGTTGGGGACTTTTTCCAGGCATGCTGTTGGAGTTACTTTCTCTTGTCCAATTTCCTTATGGTCAGTGGCATGCAACGATGAGATAGTTGGCCTGAGTTTGAACTGTAGTCTGTAACTCAGGAAGAGAGCAAACCTCACCAGCCCCCATGGGCATCAAACCCAGGCTTCGGCCTCATTAGCTCCATGATTCAACCAACTGAGCAACTGTGGTTGCACAGATGCACAATTATTATCAACTGCTGATTCCACTTCTTGAGGACTATGGGTTGACAAACTGTATCAAAATGTATGTAGGATAAACTCAGATGTGTTGTATGAAATCTATTTGCAAAGTAAAAAAAAAAAATCATTGTCTTTTCCTTTTCTTCAGAAATCTTAACAATTGTGGTAACTGTATCCAAATAGACTATTGACCCAGAATAAAAAAATATACCAATGCCTCCCTTCCCTTCATCCCCCCATTCCACACACACTCACACATGCACATAAATGGGCACAAACGTCCAGTGGCACCTAGAGGCTCTCCTGTGGATACCCAGTATTCTATGGCTACACCAACAAAATGGTTTTGGCAGTTCTCTTAGCCCTTACTACCCATTTCTCTTCTGTACCAAGCAGTTCCCTAATCTTTTGCAAAGGTCTTCATCCTCCTTGGTTCACTCACTCACTCCCTGTCTTTTATTTCTCTTCTCTGCTTTCTTTCTTCCTACTATACTGGACTGATGGGAAAAATTCTTTTTATGATGGCCTATATAATCTCTTGGGAAAAAAAAAAGCAGTAAACCCAAATAAACCTAGCAAAATATTTTTCCCAATTAAAAATGATTACCGATTGTGTCCTGAGAATACACAACCTGTGATTAGCAAATAAATTTTATTATTAATTATATTATTAAACTATCTTAACAAACAAATGAAAAATCCTAACTGCTAGCTTCATGATGATTAAGCTACTTGGAACATCCGCGCTGCATTTTAAGTGGTTAATCACAGGCAAAAACTCCATGTACTCCCAGAAGCTCCTTTTTCCTATTTTGTTCTCTGTTGGTAAGACAAAGAAATACTTGTGCCTTTTAGAGCTCAAGAAACATATAAGATTCTTTTTTTCTGGCACTCTCCAAATGAAAACTGAATTATGATACAAGAAGTTCCAACCTGCCTGTTTAAGTATAGTTTCTCACACTGACTTTTTTTATTTATATGAACTTTTCTCACGGAAATAAATTATTTATCTAAGCAATTTTTAGATAAACTTCATGCTCATGTATTTTAGAGTAAGAATTTTAAGTCCCTGGTTTGAATCTACCCCAACTTGACTTGTATTAATTCAGCATAGTTACAATTTTTAAAAATAGATCTACTTTAAGGCTTTATCTAAAATAGCTACTTCATTTTTTTTTTCTTTGAGTATGGTGCAATCTGGTGCAATCAATTCTTGGTCTTTGCATTTTGATTTAATATCTTAAGTAGCTTTATACTTGTCTACTCAATAGTGTTCATTTCCTGAAGTAGTCATCAAAAATATCAAAACACTTATTAAATATTGTCATACATTTTTTTCATCATTTGCTATTTTTGGTATCATAAGAAGCTTGCGATGCCTTTCTGCTCCATGATTCTGGCACAATTTCCCTTTTGCCATCTTCATGTTACCATCGAAACTATTTACAATTTTTCTTCATCATAAACAAGGAAGTCTTGTCTCTTCTCTAAGTAGGTAATTGCCACACTGACGTTTTAATTATCACTGTATCTCACTATATCTGCAAAATAAAATTAGATAAATTGGCCCCAAACAGTAAACTATATAATTGAAATCTACTTTCCCCCCTAAGTGTTTTAGGCATTTTAGGGCCAAGGACAACTAGGCTACCTGTCAGGATCCTACCAAAGCCCTAATTCAGACAAGTACAGCTTCGAAAATGAAATGTTATCCTCTCCCTTTAAAAATGAAAGGTCTGCATCTACCCAAGCAAATTCCTGGAGATTTTCAAACATGGGTCACTAATGTCCAAAATAGAAGTTGCAACCACAGGGTTCAAAGAGCCCTAAAAAATACTCACTTCAGTAAATAAAATTCACACAATATTTTACTTACATCTCTATAACTCTTCCGTGATTGACAACATAGAAATAATAGGTAGCAATATACACAGGTCATGAGCTGTGAGTTACTACACTTTAACCTATAAATATGTTATGTAAATAACATTCTTTGAGGGGGGCAGTACAAATATCAAATATAAATGAATAGATACACAGAGACTTGGTATTAAAGGTCTACAAATATCCAAGGGGAAAAGCATATTTAAAACAATCTTTTGAGCAATCAAAACAGCTTATTTGGATCACTTAATTGTCAATTTATTGATATGAAAAAATCAGTTATTGAAGCACCAGGGCAAATGGAACTGATACAATATATTGCTGATACAATATATACATAGAACACCGATATGTCAAAACCATCTTATATTGACCCCCTTAGTCAGGGTAGAGTCTACATAGCAAAAGCTAGTGTACATGGTTAAGGCTCTTTGGTCCTGTTCTAAAATCAAAGCAACAACAGCAGCAATGACGATGGCAAAACAGTTTGTAGTGTTTATCCTCTCATTACAAAATGGACCTTATGCTTCCAATGGGCAGGAAAGAAAATGTCCCATTTTGTGGAAAGAATCCTCATGCTTGTTTTGCTGAACTCCATCTTATAAATGACCTCTAAAATGGCATTCTAATTGACAAGCACTATATGTTACTAGTTTAAAATGGGAAATATATTCCTTTATCCCTTGTAAGATTCATATAAGCATCAAATTCATGGCTTCATCAAATATGCTATTAGTTTAATTTGGAGCGTGCATTCTGATAATTTATAGAATTAGTGAAAAGTGAAAAGGCCTTCTTGGCTCAAAAAGAAATTCTGTTGGTTTAACTTTTTACCATCTTTCTGGCAGCTAGCTTACATTCCACAAAAGATTGGTTCAGCTGCTTAGTAGATGGCATTTATGAAACCATAGGGGGATGGTACCCATTATGTACTGCTAGCTTTTATTCCATAGATAGAGAGTCTTCAGTCCCGAGCCATCAAATGGGTCACTAACCCTTGCCAACAATCTCAAAAGTACTGGCTGTTGTTCAAACATCCTGGCTGTATAGGGTGTATGCCTGGTTCAACAAATTCTACTGCCACTATTGGAAAATACTTCAAAGTGCGTGCTCTTAGTGGATTCGTAATACTATGTAATACTATCTTTGTATAGACAGGACAATGTGGATTTTTAATAATGCCTTTAACTGAGAGAGATAAGGAATGCATTAACAAAACTATATTTTGCTCACAAAACTAAACCAACAACCTTCAGACCAAACATATGAGGGTAGTTGTAAGATTAAAATGGAGATATATAGTAAATTAAATGCCTCAGGTGTCCTCTTTGTCTCACGCTGTTCCTCATTGTCACCACTTGAAGCTAAAAGCTTATCACTCACTCCACACCTGCACTACAGTAACTTCTGACACCGGGTTGCCTCTTGTCTTTCTTCCCACCCTTCAACTGTCACCCATATATTGCACACTCCTTCCAGACTCAACCGTTTTAAACACTGCTCACATCATATTATGACCCTGCTTAAATATCAATTATGGATTGCCCTGTCAAACCACAACAAACAAAAACTTTTCTCTCTAGATGTAAACACCATACATAAACTGTTTCCATCATCCTCATCTAAATTTATTTACTGTGATTTACCAACAAATACTTCCAAATACCTCTCACTGTCTCATTAAAGATCACGTCCACTGGAAACTGCATTTTCTCATTCGGAAGATTCCCCTCACACAAAATGCCTTCTACTTGTTAACCTTGTTTCACTAACAAGTTCAGCATGGTCTTCAACATTATGATCCTGGTGTTTCCATGGAGCACTCTCTTATTATTGCCACCATCATGAGGTCCCATCTCCTTTCAACTCCGATATCCTTAATAACACTTCCTGGTAAAATGACTTGTATTATTCAAAATTCTTTTGTGTGTTTTAGACCCATTTGCATAATTATATCATAACATATTTGAGAAAAGGTACTATGTTAATTACTTTGGTATCTTTTTCTATGACAAAAACTATACTAACGTATTGTAAGCACTTAAAAATTATTGATCAATTGTAGTGCATTTCCACAAGTAATAAAAAATTAGAGCACTGTATTCTTGCCCACTTCTGAATTCATAAAGCATTTTCTCCTTGCTTTTTCAGTAATGGAAGTGGTTTTTAAGATATAACAAAATTTCTTTTTGCTATGAAAGTTAGAATGTGTAACATGGTACCAACATTAAAAGGTAAAACTCTTGTATATGATAACATGAATTTACATACATATATGGAAATTTCAGAACCACGAGAAGACATATAAATAAATTTCTATGTACTTAATTTCTGGTCAAAAATGTAGAAACTAACCCCCAAATACTACATACTATTTTGCCAGATCCTGAAAAATCAGTACAACTATATTAATGGTATAAGAGAGCTTGGCAATAAATACCCCTTTAATAATTCTTTATTAAAATAGTATTTTTGGATTTCTGAAGGAATTTCATTTTCTTTCCTTCTTTTCCTTCTTCTAGACTAAATAAGCTAGCAATTAAAGTTTTTTAAGCTCTGTGATCAGTAACAGTGACATACCTCATAGGTGATCGATTTTTGTTAAACTGCACTAATGAGTATTGGATAGATTTAACCATTTTGAAAGTTTTTTGTCCTTTTGTAAGAAATTCAGTTTATTATTTTTTCTACGCATTCCTTTAAATGCCACTTATAATTATAGAGGTAAGCTCCCATTGTAATACTTGTAGAATTATTACAGACATAAAGAAGTGACTTTCAAAAGTCAAAAGCTATGGCAATTCTTTTTAAAAAATTTTTTTATTATTATGTTCAGTTAGCCAACATATAGTACATCCATTTGTTTTTGATGTAGTGTTCAATGATTCTTTAGTTGAGTATAATACCCAGTGCTCATCACAACACATGCCCTCCTTAATACCTATCACCCGGTTACCCCATCCCTCCACCCCCTCCCTTCTGTAACCCTCAGTTTGTTTCCCGGAGTCCAGAGTCTCATGGTTTGCCTCCCTCTCTTATTTCTTTCCATTCAGTTTTCCCTTCTTTCTCCTTTGGTCCCCCAAAGATGCAGATGTAGTGAAAAGAAGGGGCACATGCACCCCAATGTTCATAGCAGCAATGTCCACAATAGCCAAACTGCGGAAGGAGCAGAGATGTCCATCAACAGATGGATGGATAAAGAAGATGTGTTTCATATATACAATGGAATATTACTCAGCCATCAGAAAGGATGAATACCTACCATTTGCATCAACATGGATGGAACTGGAGGGGATTAAGCTATGACAATTCTATTTTGTAGTTACTACTTTAAAATGCAAGGATCACTAGTCACTTAACCCAACCAACCAAAATAGCAACAAGGGATCCAGGAAAAGCTGTCTTAGATAAGATTTCTAATTTCTCTGAACCTCATTATTTCCTTGTATTCACACAGCTCTATCCTGTTCCTTCTTGCTTAATGATCTAATCTGCCCACCCTAACACTTTTGAATATATATATTATCTGTGAAGAGGGGCACATAATGAATATTGTTTTTATATTGCTAATATTAATATTGATAATATTTTGATAATACTGATAATAGATGGTTTAATAATATTTCAAATATTAATATGATAGAGAGATGCCTAGTGCTCTGGAAAGAAATGCAACTTAAGAGATTGTTCAAAACACAGAGATGGGAATTAAAAAACATGATAGTCTGTAGGAAATATAACGGAAAGGTCAAAGTCATGGGATGGTCTGGGGAAACTAGTGTGCATGTTTTTTTGTTGTTGTTTTTTTGTGGTTTGTTTTTGCTATAAGTAACATATATGTGCAAAGTAAAGAGAAGAGCTTTGATAATTTATTTCCATGTGTGTGTTCATTTTAGCATTGTAGGACTATTCCCTGAAATATGATATTTTTCTCACTTCAAATTCAAATAAAGCAGTTTCTAAAAAACAACAATCCAAAAAACATGTGTTGTCTGCTTTTTTGTAGAATTCATGGTTACCGTTCATCTTTTATACCATTTAACTGCATAGGACAGGCACAGAAAACAGAAATAAATCAAGAAAACTCCATAATCTAAAATACACTTTCTTTTTGCTTCTTCAAACTGCTTCAGTGTTAAATTTAAAATTATATTTCTATTTTTCCTGCTCTTAATTTTCTATAATAGCTATTTCTATGTTAACATTAAAAAAGAGGAGAAGTTATACCAATACTTCTTTGTTTCATCTGCCCTGAGAAAAACAATCTCAATTAATGATGCAATACCTCACAGTCCCCTTTCTTAACCTGTATCCAGCTCAGTGGCCTTTTAATGAAAACCCAAGTTCAGTAATATGAAGGTATTCATTTCCCTGGAATTGACTACACCCACATTATCCCTTTAATAACTGAATATACTGGTCCCTGGAACTCAGATCATTGACTTAGTACAGTAATGAGTCTGTTTTCTTCCCCCAAAATATTGCACATAATTATATTCACGAATTTCATTTCGTGAGCTCTATTTCATACTCTCTCACATTAAGAAGGGCAACGTTTTGTTTTGTCTTATGAACTCAGTTACCATTTCAAAGTGTCAAAGCAGAGAGGATGGTGGCATCGGCCAAAAGACACTGTCCTTTGAGATGAGTAAGCTCTAGCGTCTTTGCCCCTGTATCTGCATGAATGCTCTGTTCAACTTGAGAATTTTTAAAAATTCATGTGCTCTAGTTAGTTGGCATCTTCTATCCCTCTATAAGAAAGGCATTTCTATGATTAAAGCATATGTATTGGATGCCAAAACTACCAACCCAAAAGTGAAAAATTAAAAAAATTGTTGGTGGGTTGTATTTTCATTTGTTTTTGGCTACAGGATTAAAAAATGGCCAGTTTAACTGAAGTGTTGATGAAGTACGTTGTGTGGTCCCAAGTACTGTGGCTTGGTGCCATCTAGCCAGATGACTTCCCAGTATACTCAGGCTCTCAGACGTCTCCATACTCTATGACGCCAGAGACCATTTCCTACATAATATCTCTTTTCTTAATAAAGCAAAAGTAATTCATAGTGGTATAAGATGAAAGCACTAGAAACACACAATTTAAAGATGGAAACTATTACTTTTGTGAGAAATAGGAAAGGACTCTAATAAAAAACATTTGTCAAAGGTAAGGTTATAGATAAACACCACTCCAGATTGGTACAGAGAATTACAAGAGATTGAATTTATATGGCGAACATTCACTCAAATTTCATCTATTAGAGCTTCATAAGTTAGGAAAAGAGTGGAAGTGGGAAGAAGGTATTGAGAAACTTTCACAGTTTTGTCTACGCATGCTTATTTCATGCAAAGTTTTAGACTGCTATGAGGTCTAATCATTAGATTCAAGTGTGAGCTTTTAGAGGAGGGTGAAGGAAAAGGGTGATGGAAAAAACAGATTACATAGAAAAAGAGGAAAATTAAAAGAGAACAGAGATCAAAGGAAATAATAAAAGCAAGAGACAGGCTGATTAAAAAGGGAAATGCTGTTATACAGAAACCAAAAAAGCTAACAACACATAGCACTTAGGTTTGGCAAATTTCATTTTGTTTCAAATGGGAGCTAAAGCAAAAAATTGAGGTTTGAACTGTTGAAAAGCCAGCTTATGAAGCTTAGGATTTAATTTCAAACTCAGCTTTTCCCCATTTTTCTAGCATGGAGGTTTTCTTTTTAAAAAAGAGTCTTTGATCTTTTGCCTTAACGAGTCTGGTCAATATGTAAAGAATCAAAATTGTGAGTGTTGATGCCTCTATTTTGTTAAATCAAGTATTAAACATTGCACTATTTGTGTGGTCTGAAGACTATTGGAATTGTACTTTGTTTGACTGAGGTGTTTGAAGATTCTGGAAACAAAGTGCCTAACCAGAAAGGCAAAGTAAACCTTTTTTTTTTTTTTTTTGCCAGAAAGACATTTTATTTATTTTGATGAATTAAGCTGGATAATAAATAATTCTCTATATCAGAGTTAATCAGTAATTACATCTGATAAGTCAAAGTCATTAATAAATGTGGAGCCTGGTAACCCAGTGTACAACCTAAGAATCTGTACTATTTTTCACTCTAAATTCAACTAAACCAATAACTAAACTTTCATTTAGTCCACTATCATAAATTAATAAACACTTAAAGAAATTCAAACTATCTAGGCTAGAGAAATAGCAAGTCTACTTCAGAGAGTTACTTTAAAAAAAAAGGCAACCCTAAACAATTTAAACATTACTGATTGATTTCCTATATATGGTTTTTATAACTGGACCTACTGCTGATTATTAAAAGGACTACCAGTTTACTGATCACTAGCTGTAAATACTATGCTAAATAAGATATAAATATACATATAAATGCAAATGTAAATATAAATATATACCCAAATGAGACAGGTGATATTAACAGACAGAATAAAAAAACTCATGATTTGTTTTCTAGTTTTTAAAGTTACAGCTTTAAATGCAAGCCAATAGAATTGATTATCAAATCAGCTGGTCTATTTTTCTAACAATAATTAACTTGTAAACTGAGTTCATATCTTGATTATTATGTTCTTAATTTTTTCTTTGGGAAGAAACATGTGTTTGGCTGAATGGAAGGCAGATTATCAAAAATGAGTCACACGTATCCCAAGAAAGCTACAAAAATAAATAGAATTTAATAGCTACCATTTGGTGACAGTTACACAAAGTTACTTTGCATAATTTTTTAATTAAATTTAAATATACACTCATACTTACATAGAACATAATCACCATGTGCAAATTATTTTAAATTATCTTAACTGCTTCAAATACATATTATTTATATATCTTAAAGCTCTTTTTTAAAGACTCAACAACCAAATAAGATAAACATTACTGAGAAGTTCTGGATAGATAGACCTGAGGTTATTATTTTTGCTTGTTTGTGTTTGTTTTTGTTTTGACCTGAGGTTTACAAAGGATCTACTGTTTTGTAACTAAATCTTATAGCAATAGGACATGTTCTCAATGTCTATTGAAATGCCTGTATTGGACTTTTCAGGCAAAACTGAATTCTGAGAACAAGAAACAGAGAGCAAAATGCAAGATGAAATAGGGATCTCAGATAAATGTTAGGGCATATTTATCAAGTGTTAAACCACAGGTAGGATTTTAGTTCATAGAAATAGGGGAAGGGTTTTATGGGGAAAAGGAATGAAATATACCAGTTTGACACAATTATAGGGTATGTGAAGCAGAGGTAAGAAATTTTGTGAGGAAAAAGGAAGTTGAGACTGGACGGTAAAGGTGATAGTCATCTGGACCATAAATGTGGAGTTTATTTTGTGGATGACTGGGACTTGTTGATATTCCCCACGCAGTGTGGTCAGGGTGTGCTATGGGGATAGGTAGCATGGTGGTAGCAGTAGATTAAAGGTAGTTAAGTGGGAAGACTGGAAGCTAGAAGACTCTTAAGGAATGGTGTTAAACATTTAAAAACTTTATCCACTAATTAGTATAAATGAAAAAAATCTAATTTAGAATGACAAACTGCAAATTTTTATGCTTATCTAATTAGCAAACATTAAACATCATAAGACTTTCCAATATTGGCAAGAGAGAGGTGAATTTGGAAGTCTTGCAAATTTCTCATGATAATATGATTTGGTACAATCTTTCTGGAAAGAAATTTTGCATAATGTATCGAAAGCTCTACATTACAGGATTATAGTAATTCCATTTCTAGAAATATATCTAGAGGAAAAATTGAAATGCAAATCAGTATTTCCATAAAATAGGAGTCAGATACATATGTGAAATAAGATATTGAGCTGCTATAAAACTTCTACACACAAAGAAATTTTATTTCATGAGAAAGTACTTATTGAATTAATATTAAAACAGTGATAAAAGCAGGTAAAATGTGTTTAAATATTAACTACAAATACATATATTTCATAAAAACTAAACAGTATCTGAAGGAAATAGCATAAAAATGAGAATAACTATTTTTTTCTGGATGAGGGGATTATTCATTTATTCATACAGTAAGCAGTTACTGAGCATCTAGAACATCCCTGTCATCATCTAATATGGTTCTGGGAATAC
Organism: Mirounga leonina; assembly: GCF_011800145.1. Lineage (NCBI taxonomy): Eukaryota > Metazoa > Chordata > Mammalia > Carnivora > Phocidae > Mirounga > Mirounga leonina. The sequence continues at coordinate 510,952 of NW_023270431.1, forward strand.
AAAAATAATTCAGCTTATAAAATATTAGGGAGAGTTAGATACTAAAAAAGTGCAGTGAATTGCTCTGTTTGATGTCTAATCTTATAGTGGGGTTTGCATAGGAGAGTGTGGACATGCTTAAGAGGAGTCCTGACCAGAAAATACACTGAGGCAAGAGTAGGGTCATGCAGGGTAGGAACAGCATACAGAAAGTAGGAGGAAGACTGATGAAAAGAGGCTACGTTGGAGAAGGTGGTGAGGCCAATTTTTGCAAGTTGTAGAGGGAAGAATATCGGGGAAAAAAATGAAGGATATCTTGTAGTTAAAACAGCGGAAACCTCACAAGAGTAAGGAGAAGCTAGCCATGAATCTGAGAAAGACTGAGTTAGATCAAGCTGAATGGAATGAAAGCGTCTAAAAAGAAGGATATGTATGTAAGTTGATAAATGAGAAAATAAACATCTCAAAAATGCTTCCTTCAGAAAAGTCAAGATCAGATTCATGTGGCTATAAGATGAAAGGTCTAGTTTCTACAAAGAAAACAGTTTTTTTCTTAATACAATTTATTGTCAAAAGTGTTCTTACAAATTTTCATCTCCTTTTGTGAATATATGAATTTCATATTTTAAACCAAAAATGACAAAAAATTTTATATTCTAATGGATTATTGATGCTAAAAATATGAACTTTTTTTTTTGCTCATGAAATTCTAAACTGGAAAAATATCTTAGCAGTTAAACTTAAGAAGTGATTTATTTTTGGATGCTAAATTAAAGATAAATTCCATAAAATTGGACACAAGCTTCTTGCTAAAAGTAGATTGGAGCAATATTAAAATAAGCACTTACTTTAATTATATATTGCATCAAAAACTCATAAAAATACCAGTCTTGGATGACATAACTCAACATTCATTCAAATAACCATACAGTCCCACTTCTGCCTCACCCCACTTTCCCCTCACTCCACTTTTCCCTCACCTCTACCCTGTCCTCTCGCAACCCTAAAAGTCACATTCCTGCAAACAACCTATGATAACTTCAGAACCTAGGGAGGGAAGGGAGTGTTTTTGTTTTGTTTTTAATCTCCGCCTTTAGAAAGTTAAAAAAAAAAAAAAGTTCTCTCTGAAAGCACTTCAAATTCTCTTGATATTTATTGACCATACACAGCACAGAGCTATATGTGACTATGTGGTCAAGGAAATATTCTACCAAAGAAAGAAGAAGGCTGGGCAGGAAGGGAACGAGAGGATTTAGGTTGATAAAGGATCAAACCATCTAATGTATTCATGAGTAAAGACTTATCTTCAAATTATCTCAAATGATAATATATTGTTTTTCATTTGTGATGCAAATTTCTAAAAAATCATTTTTTTATATGCCTGCAAATGACTATTATAAAAGATAGGCTTTATCTGTTTATGACTTGGACATGGCTCAATATATGTATTTTTAAATGACAATTATGATAACATAATGAAATAATGATATAAATTGTCTGACAACATAAATTAGAAAAAAATCCATTATCAAATTAGGTAATTAAGTTTTACCTCTAGTTTTGATAAAAGTTTATTGATTCACTTGAATTATATCTTGATGATGATAAAATATAGTAAAATCTGAGTAATAACGAATCCTACAAAACTTCAAGACTATGGAATTGATTCAGCTATATGGCACTCCACCTTACATCATCTTATTAATATTGATCCCACAGAGATCTCACTAATATCTGTAGGTCTAATTAACAGTTGAATATAGCTTGACTAAAATGTTAGCCTAAAATGTATATTATATGATTTAATAGTCACCTAAAACCCATTTAATTCTCAAAGTAAAAAAAGCGTTCTCAAAACCATGTTTCTTTCTGCGGTCACTTAACCTTTCTATACAGTGTTAGAAAATGAAATCATTTTTCTTGATTATGCTAATTCACATGAAGGTGACATTAGACAAAATAGGAGTTGAGCAATATGTTGTTATTAAGATCAAATATTTAATTTATTTTTACTCCCATTTATTTTTATGTTATTGGCATTCTTTCTGATGAGCTAATGCAGGAAAATATTGCCATGGTTAAGTGACTTAGATTACTGAAAACTTCACACTTCGAGAAGCTTGTTCTTCTTTAAGTGAGTTGGGCGCCATAAAATTATACAACAAAAAAAATCTGATAGGGAAAGTAGGATCCTGAATGCTGAGTAAACTTTGGTCAAGTTTTTGTGCTCATATTTGAACAAGGAGGGTTTGAAAATTTATGAATCAAAATATAAAGTGGACAGTTGAAAAATAAAATTTGTAGAACTAGAACAAATACCAAGATTTGATTGTGTTTCCTTTTATTTTGGAAAGATTTTTCCTAGACTTTAGATCCTTGTCTTTCAAAATATAAGGCATCTATTAAATAAGTCATCCCACATTAATATTCAAAGACTTTAAGCTTATGGATGAGACTTCTGTCACATCAGTCCTACATTTATACTTTCATGTAATCCACTAGCTAGCTTACCATGGTTTTAAGTTCTGTTCACTTCCTGCCATAAATATACGGCACAACTACTTTATTTACATCAATGAATTAACTTGTACTTACATCTTTATACTGATTATACCTAAATCACTAATCTTTATTCTAGGTTTCCCTCTTAAGGGCCAGATTTATGTTTTCAATAGTCTACTTACATAACTAACTTAATGTACTCCAAACACGTCAACCTCTCAACATGTTCATAATTGACCTCATCTTTCCCCCAACCTGTTTTTTGTACTCAGTTAATGGCACCTTCGTTTCCCAATCTTTCTTGCAAAACTTGAGAGTTAGCCAAGATTTCCAGGTTATGTTAACCTTCCACACATGAATGGTGAAGTCTTGTCAATTTGATAGCGAAAATATTTCCTGAATAACTCACACAACTATACCTTCTCTCACTTTTTTCTTTTTTGATTGCTCTTCTTTCTTGACCCTTTCTACTTGATCAATTTACTTAGCTTTCACAGTTGCCAGAACTTCCAGAGACCTTACTAAAATGTAAATTCATGCCCATTTTTAAATGTATTCATTTGCTCTCTACTATCTTCAGCACTTAATTCAAAGTCATTAGCATTGCATTCAAAGCTCTTGTGGTCTAGCACATGCCAGCTTTTCTTGCCCCTCCCCGACCTACCCTCTGCATTCTAAAGATGCCTGTGAGTCTAGTACACAGTATATGATATGCTCAATACCCACCGATAAAATCCACAAATGAATAAACACTTAAATAGATGAAAATAAATGATGGGAAACTAACTGCATGCTTTATAAGTTTGGGCAGTTGAATATTTCTGAGTTTTAAAACACTCCACTTACATTCATACATTCTGGATTCTATATATTTTAGATGGTTCAGTGAAATTGACTACTAAAACTTAACATCTGTGCTCATCGTGTGCAGAGGAGATGGGGTGGCATCACATAAATTTTGTGTACCTCTTTCATAAAAGATAATCCAAAAGGGTAATTGGAGAAAATTATAATTTATTCATCTACTACTTTACCATTCTGGCTTCTCCATTAACTGAGATGAAAAAAAATTACCGAGTAGGTATTATGGTTGAAGTTTTATGGACATAATAACAGCTGTGCTGTTAATGTCTCCATTTAGTTGAAATCCTTTGGTTTGGGACTGCTATATGGAAAAACTGAGTTTGTGGTTGGGAGCCTGAAGGAGAAGTATTCCCTTTCAACTGACTATCCACTTTGAGTTTCACTGAAGGTGCTTGAGTTGACTGGAGATCTAACCTTCACCACAGTGATTTGAATATATGGAGAGCTCCAGAATCTACTTGGTTTCTTTGGGCATCTTAAATCAGAAGATGCTCGAAGGTCACTGCTGATAAGACTGAGTCCCTGAGGTTTGTTGTGAAAAGGAGTTAAGAGGTAACAGAACTCTCACATGAGGACAATGAGGTACACACTGGTTAAAGTTTTCCCTTTTCTCACTACATTACTCTCTAAACACAGAGGCTTATAAAATGCTAGTTCTCTGAATGGTAAAGTATATTTTAAACGTTTTGTCTGAAACCACCCAAACAGGAAGTGAATTTTTCCTTTCTAATAATAGAACATGAAAATATGCCCACAAGCCAGGCAAAGCAGAAAACTAAGGCAATTATAAGGGTAAATTAGGCACCGGGTTGTTTCTGCCTTGCTAATCCAGGTAACTGAAACTGAAACAAGTTCAGGCCTGCAATGGGCCTGGTTTTCCTCTTCGCTCTGGTAGTAGAGACCCAGGATGTTTTCACTAGTCTGGAACCAGGTTTCAGCTACAGCAGTTTTCTCTGTCTGTGGTACATTTTGAAATATGGAATGAATTACCGGAGTCTCAAGTGATAGATTCAAGCAATAAGTTAATTTGACAGCAATAAGTTAATGAGAAAATAAAGCTTTCATATGATTCTGTGCAGACAGAACTGATGCATAGATCCCTGGCTGTATGTGTATAACTGTAATACACATACATAAATACACACAAAGTAGATACGTACTTTTCTCCGGTTTTGACCTTCTCTTTTCCTCAATGGGCACCTCAAATTTAATGTCTAAAACTGGATTCTTTTTGAGGCCTCTCCCTGCTTCCCAAATACTTACTCGTCCTCGGATATACCTTAGCTTAACTTAGGATATCACTGTCCATCCAGGAACCCAAGTCATGAATGGGGAATTTTCCAAGGTTTCATCCTTTCTCTTTGTGCTGTGATTGCTTCTCCTCCTTCCAGTACCCATTAACTGAGAAGTTCCACGGATTCTACTTCTCAAGGGTACTCCTGAATCTCTGCACCATTGCCCCTCCTCCATGCTCCATCCCTTCCTTTATTGCTCTCTCTTAGGCCTTTGTCTTTGCTTGCCAACCCTAGTGAAATGGACCCCTAGTTAGTATCACTGTGTCTGTCCTTCTCCCCTGCACTTAGTCATCTATAATCATACTATCATACAGCCTCACAATGTCATGTTCCTATTATCCACAGCTAAAGCCTGGGGCCTTAGTATTGCAGAGAAATGTCTCCATCACCTGGCTTCTACTTAATGTCTCCATTCTCCACACACACACCCCTCACCCCTCTGTCATATCATTTTTATTCCACTGCAGAAGACTGCAGATCTTCCCCTCCCCCTACTAAGCACTGCTATTTTATGCTTCTGTAACTTTGCTTAGTTCTTCTTCCTAGAGTTGTGTTTATCTCTGGTTGGTCAGCTAGTTCAAATTAATTAAATTTTTCATTCACTCAACAAATATTTATTAAGCACCAACAATGTGCCAGCTACTGAATTAAATGCTGAGTATCAGACTATGTTCCTTCCCTATCCTGCTTTTTAAATTTAGTTTAGTTTCCATCAAGACCCTTCATGGGCATCATCTCCTCCAAGACACCTGAGAGGCTGGTCTATCACCTCTCTTCTGTACCTACAAATATTCCAATGAATGTCCCAATCACTACACTGGAAACATGTTTGCTTATTTGTCTTACCCAAAGCACTGTGATCATTGTAGGGCAAGTTCTTGTGTCTTCTTCTTTTCATTTCCTGAGTCCACTGTCTGGTCTATGACTATTGCTTAATAAATATGTTTTAAACTGAGTTGAATGTTACTAAGATTGAAGATTACCAATGTAAATTAAATTTAATGCAATCCTTTCAGTTCTCTCCCACCATCATTATCTTTTATTCTCGTGCTATTCTTTCTCTCATTGTTTTTCCTCTTTGTTGTCTACATCTCCTCTCTCTTTGCTTAAATATTTGGGAAACTGTGCATAGGCTCTGTCATCTAGAAGTGGTATTAACGCTGGCCACTTTTTTGGTCAGAGGAGCTTATTCGTCTTTTGCCAGCAATGGGAATTCTAGGTTTCAGGTGGCTGAGAGAGAAAATAAGTTCAGAAAGGAAAGGGAGAACAAGAAAATGGTCTATCGAGGGAACGCTACTGGAACCAGTGCTCATGATGCAATGAAATCAGATGTGGGAGGAGTTGCTATTCACCCAGTATTGGAATCATGAGCTGTTACTGTCTTTTAAGGCTCCTGTCTTTAGAGACACATTCAGCACGCATGAAAATGCACTCAAGTGCACACATACACACAGGCACACACACGCACTTACACATACATAGGCATACTCTTGCACTTTATTTTGCCTGAATTGCCCATTTTTCTAAAAACTAGAAATATCCTACTCGTTCTGCAGGTTCCAGGTCAAAACCCATTATAACCCGGGTCACATTTACCCCACTCTATTCTGATGGGAATGACCAAAAACTGTGGTAAATGACCACATATTTTAAAAATATTTATTTATTTGAGAGAGAGAGAGTGAACATGAATGCAAGAGCACCATGAGTAGGGGGAGGGGCGGAGGGAGGGCATTTCAAGCAGACTCCCCCCTGAGTACGGAGCTTGAGACAGGGCTCCATTTGAGACCCTGAGGTCATGACCTGAGCCAAAATCAAGAGTCATATGCTTAGCTGATTAAGCCGCCCAGGTGCCCCAAATGACCACATTTTTTTTTTAAAGATTTTATTTTTTTTATTTATTCATGAGAGACAGAGAGAGACAGAGGCAGAGGGAGAAGCAGGCTCCCAAGGAGCAGGGAGCCCGATGCGGGACTCGATCCCAGGACCCTGGGATCATGACCTGAGCCGAAGGCAGACGCTTAACCGACTGAGCCACCCAGGCGTCCCCCAAATGACCACATTTTTAATGTCTGGCCCATTATGAATAAATACACAAATAAAATACAATGTAAATTAACTCTTAGATAAATCAAATAAAAAGGGCAAATAAAATATATCCAATATATCGCTTTAGAATTATTAGATTTAGCAGAAATAGAATCACTTTGTCAAAATGCTAAAAAGCTTTCTAAATGTTTATTCCCAATTTCTCTACTATGTTATCATGAATCAGAAACAGCATGTAAACTGGAAACAGTCCACAGACCACGCTTTGAGAAATACCGCTCTAAGGAAACTAGTATTAATTTACAAGGTAGCCAGTGTATGCATGCTCACTGAGTAAATTAAAGAACAGAGGAAGACATCAGAGCTTGCTGGGTTGTTTTTGTTTGTCTGTTTGTTTTCCTATTTTGGACATGTTTTACATTTCTCTCTTTAAAGTTTTGAAATATTTACTATTAGCATTACCCAAGTGATTCAGAGTCAGTTTCCCAGTAAAGGTTTTCATACACTAGTTCATTCCTCACTAGCATTTACTGAGCATAGGCTATATACCAGACACTGTTCAAGATGCTAAGGTTCAAATTTATATAAGCTATGGTCCTTGCATCAGACAAATCCAAATTAAAGGTCATTCTAGAAAACAACTGGAATGTAATCATCAAAAATATCAGGGTCATGAAAGTTAAGGGGAAGTCTGTAGAACTTTTCTAAACTTATGGAGACTAATAAAACATGATTACTGTGGGGCGCCTGGGTGGCTCAGTTGGTTAAGCGACTGCCTTCAGCTCAGGTCATGATCCTGGAGTCCCAGGATCGAGTCCTGCATCGGGCTCCCTGCTCGGCAGGGAGTCTGCTTCTCCCTCTGACCCTCCCCTGTCTCATGCTCTCTCTCTCTAGCTCATTCTCTCTCTCAAATAAATAAATAAATAAAATCTTTAAAAAAAAAACAAAAATGATTACTGAATGAGGCACATCATTCAGAAACAAATTCTTACATTCTAAAGGATAGCAGTTAGAATTTATTTGGACAACAGATAAAACTTGAATGGAATCTGAGGATTAGATGGTAGTAATACAACAATGTTAATTTCCTGATGTATTAGTCAGCTCAGGCTGCCATAACAAAATATCATAGACTGAATGGCTTAAGCAACAGGAATTTACTCCTCATAGGTTTGGAGGCTAGGAAGTCCAAGATTAAAATGCTAGCCAATTCCTTTCACTGGTGATAACTCTCTTCCTTGCTTGTGCCCTCACATGGCAGAAAAAGAGAAAGGAAGCCAGCCCTTTGGTGTCTCTTCTTATAAGGGCACTAACCCCATCATGAGGGCCCCACCTTCATGGTATCATCTAAACCTACTTAGCTCCCAAAGGCCTCTTCTTTAAATACCATTACAATGGGGAATAGGGCTTCAACATTTGAATCTGGTGGTGGGAGTGGGGATAACTGAGTCCTTAGCACCTGAGATTGATGACTTTATTGTGGTTAGGTGAAAAATGTCTTGTTTATGAGCAGACACAGCCTAAAGTAATTTAGGGTAATGGGGCATTAGGTTGGAAATGTACTTTCAAATGTTTTTCTGTGCTTACTTAAAAATTTTCTATAAGTTTATGATTATTTCCAAAAAAAGTTTTAAAGATGTTGTTTCTGGTCTCAAGATTCTTAATTCTATTTGGGAAGAGAGATATGTAAGCACCTGTAATTAGATACCACAAACTGCAGTGAAATGTGTGGTAGTATAAGAAAGTATTGAATTAGCAGAGGGAAGGGTGAGTTTGTCTGGAAGGAAAGCAGAGAGACCTCAAAAACAAAGTAAATCTTAAACAGGTCAGATTGGAAAACAAATGAGGGTCCATTGGATCCATGTTTACTTAGTAACAATTATGTGACAGGATTTGCATGTTTGATACATATTTTTGCCATGAATTTGACTTCCTTTTGATCTACCATCTCTTTTCATTATTTCCTTTTTAAGACTTATAAAAGACAAAGGTTTGTAAAAAACTTGAATTTTTTAAATTTAAATTTAAAGCCATCATCCTTTAACATATCATAATACATTTTAACACCTTCTTAGCTTCCTTGGTTCACTCTTGCTCTCCCTCTTACGGTCTTTCTGGCCTCTGGAACCCAGAGATAGATTGAAAAGACTTATCTGGTAGGTTTCCATCTTTGTCACTATGACTATGGCCCTCCTTAAAATATTATATTAAATTTCTAATGGACAAGGGAGAACAGAATTAGAGTGTTCTTTAATTTCTCTATTTCTTATAGAGATCTATGGCTCATTTATTGATTGGTCAAATATTTACACTTTATCTATGCAAAGGTAGAAAATTGCCTACCTAAGGCACATCTTGACTCGTTGTATGGTTTCCTTTTTTTTCCAATTTAAAAAAAATTGATCTAACACTCAAAAACTGTAAGATTTTACATAAAAATTCCAGTGTTCAACTCTCTATACCTTTAGAAGTTATGGCCACTAGAACAAACAACTGACTAGAAAATTTGACTGGAATGAATTGAGGTAGCCCATGTATGTTGAAGATATGATCATCAGTTCCCCAGTTCACACCACTCCCTATTGTCTGATATTGGTTTGTTATATTCACTTTTGTTGTATGTGTGAGTCCTGAAGGTACTTGCATATTCAACCCTGGCCAAATAGATAACAATGACTGTGAGAGCTTTGATGACAAAGAGAGCAAAAGTATGCATTTGAAATACTAAGTTTCAAGCTCCAGATTTAAAAAGGTCAGCAATGAACTCAAATTTTTTGTAGAAAAGACTGACCATGATCCTTTCCTCCTTCCTAACTTGACCAGTAAAAAAGTATGTGAAATCAAAGTTGGGGCTAGTCAGAGGAGGAGAAAAGGTATTGTGCACTCAGCATTACAATCAGTTTCAAAAGAGACTTTTATACCCACTAATTTTAATTTTTCTGTAATGGAAATTGTTCTTGGTAAATCTGTTCAGATATTTGAAATTTACATTACCATTGAGTTCAGACTAATGTGGAATCGGAGATTCCTTCAAGCATAGTTCTAACTATGAATAACTCTACTTTTGTTGGTTGAGACCATGTTAAAGATTCATTTAATGGCATGAGTAGCAACTTGCATTATACAAAGTACTGAAAACAATACTCCCTTTCTTCTAACAGACTTCACATAAGGAATTCTTTTACATATTATTTTGATTTTGCAAATAACCATCCATATTAGTAATCCAGAGTCAACTTTATTACTATCTTAATGATAATAATGTTTTACATGTGTATAATGCATTAAAGCCGACAAGCTGTTTTTAAGCTCATATGAGGTAATGTATAAGTGCACCATACAAATATTTTTTTCATACATTCATAAATATTTTTCTGAAATATTTGGTTTGTAGGTATGTTTTGATCATGAATACCACAGAAAAAATCAGTAAAATTTGATTTTAAATAATTTTTATTATATATCAAAAGCCATGTGTTTATATTATTTCATCTCATTCACCAGAAGCACTGTTTATTATTAACTTGAGATAATACAAAGGCAGATAGTGGCACCTTATAAAATCTTGGTAAAATTAAACTTTCTGCCTGATTCCTCCCCTTTCTCATACTTCAATCATTTAACTGAAAGACCATATATTCAGCAACTACTAGGTTCAAAGGTAAATAACACAGTCATTACCTCCTATGGGTTAACAGCCTAATAGGGGAAAAGGATACATGCAAGATGAATTTTTATATATGACATAATGTGATGAGATCTCTTTTTTGCCAGTTTTATGGAGATGTAAACTAATGGGTAAGAATGAGGATGAAGGGAGGATTCTCTTTGAATGCATATGGAAGGAGGTGTCATTTGGAGTGAACCTTGAAAACACGAAGAGAATTTTAGTTTTACATACCTATGACATAGTTGCATGAACATTGCTATTATTAGCTTTTCTTTCCCTGACCTTTTATGTCCACTTACCTAATGATATTTCTTATGTTTCTTTACTGTAACACTTTTTCTTCACTCCTTAATTTCCTGATTCAATGTACAAATGGGAATTATTCTTTTGTATGCCTGCCAAAAGTGTTATTAAGAAAGGCTTTCCCTTATTCCATTTTAAGTTCTACTTCAAAAAAAAAAAAAAGGTTAAATGAGAAATAAAATACCTAGGAATAAACCTAACTGAAGAGGTGAAAGACTTGTACTCTGAAAAGTATAAAACACTGATGAAAGAAATTAAAGATGACACAAAGAAATGAAAAGACATTCCATGCTCATGGATTGGAAGAACAAATATTAAAATATGTATAGCACTCAAAGCAATCTACACATTTAATGCAATCCCTATCAAAATACCAACAGCATTTTTCCCAGGACTAGAACAAACAATCCTAAAATTTGTATGGAACCACAAAAGACCCCAAATAGCCAAAGCAACCTTGAAAAAGAAAGACAAAGCTGGAGGCATTACAATTCCAGACTTCAAGTTATATTACAAAGCTATAACAATCAAAATAGTATGGTATTGGCACACACACAAAAAGACACATAGATCAATAGAACAGAACACTCAGAAATGAACCCATGACTACATGGTCAATTAATCTTTGACAAAGCAAGAAAGAATATCCAATGGGAAAAAGGCAGTCTCTTCAACAAATGGTGTTGGGAAATCTGCATAGCACCATGCAAAAGAATGAAATTAGACCACTTTCTTACACCATACACAAAAATAAATTCTACATGGATTAAAGATCCAAATGTGAAACCTGAAATCACAAAAATCCTAGAAGAGAGCACAGGCAGTAACTGCTCTGACATCAGCCATAGCAACATTTTTCTAGTTATGTCTCCAGAGGCAAAGGAAACAAAAGCAAAAATAAACTATTGGGACTATATCAAAATAAAAAGCTTCTGCACAGTGAAGGAAAAAAAAAAAAAAACCCCGAAAGGCAACCGATGGAATGGGAGAAGATATTTGCAAATGACATATCTGATAAAGTGACATATCTAAAATATATAAAGAACTTATAAAACTCAACACCCCAAAAATAAATAATCCATTTAAAAAATAGGCAGAGGACTGGAACACCTGGGTGGATCAATCGGTTAAGTATCTGCCTTCGGCTCAGGTCATGATCCCAGGGTCCTGGGATTGAGTCCTGCATCAGGCTCCTTGCTCAGTGGGGAGCCTGCTTCTCCCCCTGCCTGTGCGCTCTCTCTCCCTCCCTCTATCTTTCTCTCTCTGACAAATACATAAATAAAATCTTAAAAATAAATAAATAAAATAAAAAATGGGCAGAAGACATTAATAAACATTTTTCTAAAGAAGACATACTGATGGCCAACAGACACATGAAAAGATGCTCATCATCACTCATCATCAGGGAAATGCAAATCAAAACTGCAATGAAAGATCATCTCACACCTGTCAGAATGCCTAAAACCAACAACAAACAAGTGTTGGCAAGGATGTGGAGAGAAAGGAACCCTCTTACACTGTTAGTGGGAATGCAAACTGGTGCAGCCACTCTGGAAAACAGTATGGAGGCTCCTCAAAAAGTTAAAAATAGAACTACCCTATGATCCAGCAATTGCGTTAGTGGCTATTTACCCAAAGAATACAAAACCACTAATTCAAAGAGATATATGCATCCCTATATTTATAGCAGCATTATTTACAATAGCTAAGATATGGAAGTAGCCCAAGTGTCCACTGATAGATGTGATATATACAATGGAATATTACTCAGCCATAAAAAGAATGAACTCTTGCCATTTGCAACAACATGGATTGAGCTCTAGAGTATTAAGCTAAGTGAAAATAGGTCAGTCAGAGAAAGACAAACACCATATGATTTCCCACATATACGGAATTTAAGAAACAAAACAAATGAGCAAAGGGGAAAAAAGAGAGAGAGAAAGAGATAGGCCAAGAAACAGAATGTTAACTATAGAGAACAAACTGATGGTTACCAGAAAGGAAGTGGATGGGGGGATGGGTGAAATAGGTGATGGGGATTAGGGAGCGCACTTGTCCTGATGAACACTGGGTGATTAAAATAAAAACTGAAAAAAAAAAAAGGTTAGAGGGCCTATTAAATAAATCATGATACATCAGAAAAAGTTATTTAACATCAGGCCTTTAAAAGGGATGAAATGGATAACATACAGTGACTTAGAAGCATATTTACCATGAAAATGTTAAAAAACAGAATCATGAAAATGAGATAGGGAAGCTGAAGGGGCTCCATTGTAGAAAGGCTCCTCTCTGCTGTTTTTCTGTGAGGCACCATTTACTCATGTTCCATATTTTGCCTCTGAATAAGCCAAAGAAGCACTGTTCCCACTTCAAGGGGGAAGCAAGAAAGTTAATCATTCCCTGAGTTTTTGTCTTAGGCCCCAAACCCCTGACAACACCTAACAAGAGCCAGATCCCAAACATGTTCCAGGATATTAGCTTCCAACAAACCTCGGCTGATGATGGCATCAATATCCCTACCTTCGGTCATTTATGGAATAACACTCATTGTTCACCTGTGACTTCCTTTGATTGGACCAACCCTGCATTCTTGGAGGAACACATACCCTAGACCTTTTTCTAGTAGAAACCCCTAGTCCCAAGCAATGATAAGACTTACTGCTTTTCTTTCTGAGTCTCCTAGACACTCCATCTGCTATTCTCTACCGGTCACTCAACACTGTTCAATAAGCTCTGTTTCTACTTCTCTGGCCACATCTGATTTTTATCCTGCGTGCAGCCAAGGACCCTCTTGATTGGTCCTGTGGGATGATGCCTCTCTGGGTCCTCAGATCCAGCCTCTCTGTATCAAAAGCACTATGTGCACATATTGATATTGATATTTATATATATGAAGAAGAATGTTATCCATATAAGGAAAGAATTTGGTGGATACAATGCTCCACCAAAACTTTTAGCACTAGCTAACTTTGAGGGAAATAGCATTTTCTATTTAATATAATTCTTAATTTTTTAAATTTTAAATAATTCAAACAAAAATATTTATATTGAAAGAAAGACAAGGTACACACCACCCATTTCCCCATTTTATAAATTAGAAAAATTGCTGCCACTTTTTTACTCAGTTAATTTAATTCAATAATTCTTCAATAATTTCATGAATGAATAATTTAATTCAGAATAAACTACAGAAAATATTTAAAATGATATATTACATAAAATATAAATTCAAATTATTGAACAGTCAATTCCAGTGAAGAATGATAATTCTAAAAATTATTTTTATATTAAGGCAGAATTCTAATTTTGTTAGAATTAAAGCAAAATAGTTTTTCATCAATAACCAGCAAGGCTCACTATTTTCTGTCAATATATCAAAACACTTGCAATAATTGCCTAAAGATAAAAAACAACAAATGTAACAAACTCATGAATCTGCTTTATAACTTTTCAATGCTTTAGTAACTGGAAATCACTTTTTTCAATGCTTTAGTAACTGGAAATCACTTTTTTCTTTGAACGTACAGTAGACAACACATGAAAATTCAACAGAATCATAAAACCATTTACAGAAAATGATACAATGCTCCATCACAAAGGCAACCATAGATTAGAACATAATGTAACAGCTGGGAGAATAAAGAATTTCTTTAGCTACTACAACTGCAGGATGTCTCAGTTGGTCTCACCCAGAACTACACAAGATATTCTTTCCCATCAGTGAGCCTGGCACTCTTCACTCAACCAGACCACCAAAAATAACATGCTCTTTCCATGTGGGATTAGAGCAGGCACACACTTATTTTACATTCCTTGTCCTACTGGATCCTCATTTCAGTTCAATAAGTGGACAGGAAAGATATTAATGAATGTATTTACAGATAAGGAAACTTGGTATCCTAGAGGCACCAAGCTTTGCCAGCCACAAATCTCATGAGCAGTGAGCAAACTATTGGCAGGCATAAGAGATCGTTAACTAAGGTATAAATAAATGCAACCTGCCTTGCCATTTTTAGGAGAACTTTCTGGCTCCTGGCCCACTGTTGGTTTTTATGTTATTGTTGTTTTGGTTTTTGTCTTATGTCTTTAATCTGCACTGTTCTGTCTCTTTTAGGCATTGAGCAATTTGTCCTGAATTTAGAAAAGAGGTGCTAGAATGTGGGAGTGGGAGGTTGACCTACATCTGAACAATTTGCATATGATTCACCACAATTAAACAATTTGGTTTGAAATAGCTACAATTAAACTATTATCAGAGAAGTATTTACTAGAGGAGAAATTCTAAATTTATCTTCACATAGGTCTTAGCCAAGAAAGGGGCCACATTTTCTGACATTCTTATTAAGTAAAGCAAATAATGAAGTAAATTCTTCCAAATTAATACTTATATTACTAAGTCACTGAGGGCTAATTATACTTATGCTTCCTTTGGTTGTTTCTTTAAAAATTACAGGTTTAAAATACCAAGCAAAATGTGAAATTAGGGTAGACAAGAGAATCTCAGTTTCTAATAATATATTATATATATTAATACACATAAATGTAAATATTAAAAAATTGCCTTCTTGATATATGGAAATTGTGTATGGTATGTCAAACCACCCTAAAATTATGGACAGAGTAATATAAAAATGTAAAAGAAAGTAAATTCTGTCTACTGTAAAACATAAACTATAATAATATCTAATAAACTCTAGTAGTATATAATAGTATGGAAGAAAAATCCAAACTTATGATTAAATACTATGTGTTGGATGGTATCAAGTTTAGTGAATAAGCAGATGTAACAAACTTTTCAGTTATTCAGAATAAGCAACATCAGTTCTAGCTATGTCTGACTCAATGAATACATTATTGAAACAAAGCTAAAACAAATACAACATATTTTATCACCAGAAGGGTTCTTTTTCTTACCTTTATAGGTGCGTGGAAAGGTCTCTGATTAATCTTCAAGGATACCCTAAAAAAGAAATGGAAAATAGATGAGATAGAAAGCAACAGAACAGTAGGCTTGTTTTAACATTATTACCAACACTGAGGGTCAGTGGTCTCTTTGCTGGGGGGCGGTCTATTTACTGTGGCAAGATGCTGTTCCATCCACAACATACACAAGTCTAGCAATGCTGAAGGTGATACAGGGCACACAAACATTAGACTAAAAACATTATGTGTGGATTGAGCATTTTTGCCATCTCTAGAACATGGATGTAGTGATTAAGACTTGTTCACAACTATTAGCCACTTTAGTAATTTTACTACTGACAGTTGGTAAAGGTGACAAGGGAAAAGTAAAATTACACCATATTGCTAAAATGAATAAAGACAACAACTATAAAACAACCAAAAAAAATTACAGACTTTCAGATTTAATAACATATTTTTTTTTGTCATTAAAAATATAGGTACTAGGGCACCTGGGTGGCTCAGTTGGTTAAACGTCCAATGCTTGATTTTGGCTCAGATCGTGATCTCAGGGTCATGGATCCAGTGCCCCCCACCCTCAGCACACCCACCTCCTGCCCCATCCCATCATGCTCTGCTCTCAGCAGGGAGAGTCTGCTTGAGATTCTCTATCTCCTTCTGCCCCTCCTCCTTCTCGTGCTCCGTCTCTCTCTCTCCCTCAAATAAATAAAATAAATCTTTAAAAAATAATACATATACACTCACATAAATGATCATGTGAGTGTGTATATATATATAGGTACTAATAATATACATACACTATATAGTATATATATTTTATATATATATATATATATATATATATATATATATATATATATATATACACTAAGATTATAGTCCATTTTGTGGATATGATCACATTTCAGCATGGAGTAAAATCAAGTCCTACATTTTAGACATTTCAGAGAGCTATTACCTGGCATAGGAAATTGCTGTAAGGAAATTGTGGTGCCCTTCATTAGAATAGAATTGGTCTTAGAACTAGAGGGCAATTTAAAAACCAACTGGTCCAACACCCTCACTTTACAAAGCAAATCAAGGCTGCACAGCTAGGTCACGGCAGGACTAAGCGTCCTCCGTGCCTCCTACCCCTACTCATCCCCCAGCATTATATTATTTAATTCTCTGTAACTTCCAGAATTGGAAAGTAGGGAGAATGGAATCCTGTATTCCGCTCTTGGTAAGTCCCATCTTCTTGATGCAGATTCATAGTCCTGCCTGAATTAATGACCTATGTCGTCAATATTATTGCATCGACTTCATTCGAAACTCCCTTCCTTGGTGAAGGGAGATACCGAAGAATTAGATGACAGGCTTCTCTTCTTACGCTGCTTACAAATCAAGGGGAGAAAGCAGGAAAAACAATCAAGGGAAAAAGCACGTGAGCCATGAAGCTGACACACCAGTCAGTACCACTACCAGCAGGATATGAGGGAAGCCACCCAGTCGTCCTTCACATAAAATCTGTTTTCTGGGCAACCTTCAAAGAAAATCTACCATTGCTCTTGAACAAATGCTTTCCTTCTCTGAACTGATCTGTACTATTATAAGCAGTAATGAAATCACTCTCCTTTGCTTTCTGGCTAGACTTCTTTTGTCTTAAATATACGATCACATGTGATTCTTAATTAATAAAATGCGATTTTGGTAACAATAATAAGGGCTTATTAAGCCATTTCTTGTAAATGCTTCCAAAAGACAGTAACCCGTGGCCCAGTTTGTTTTGATGTTAACAGTAACCTCTATATTTTCAGAAAGTGCAAGAACAGAATCAACATTACATACACATAGAATCCACCTCTGTTCTATTAGGACCTAGAATTTTAAGAGACTGGGGACAGAGCAAGCAGGAATGAATTAGTGGTGGGGATGTTTTCTTGTGCTGGAATCGCAGAAGCAGCTTGTGGTATCAGTAAGAGACCTCTGCCCTTGCAGGACAAACTCAATGATTAATTCATGTTCCCTTGCAGAATGTCAAAAGATAAGTGTCATAACTTTAGAAGTTACATCAGATATAAGAAAAAAAAATTAGATAAAAAATGTTTCCAAAATGAGAGATTGAAATTACTTGAGAGTTTACAGTAAATCTAGCTAAAGTAGCTATTGACTCTAGGAAGACAAAGCATTATTTAGTAATAAGATGTATTTGCTGGATTTTATTACCCCAAGTTTACAATACAGCTTAAATCACGAAGAAGGAATGCTGAGACCAAATTCTTTTGTGTGCCGAAGTTTGAGCAACTAATCCAACCATATTTAAGAGAAATAAAGTCACAGAATGGATTACCAAGAAATATGTTCTTTGAAATTTCAGTCATCAGTCAAGTATAAAGTGGTTCTACATTTTTCTACACGAAGCCATATGACTACAGTTCAGCCCTCTTATTTTATAGATATATAAATACACACACACATGTACACACCATAGTGGGTGGGCACAATTATGTTGTATATAAGCAAATATGGTTAAAAACTAAAATACACACTTCTACCCATTATGTATTTTATGTTCTCAAATATGCTTGACTAGGGACTAGAGTTTTGGCTTTGTAATATCTCTAAAATCAGGTAATTATGGTAAATAAGCATGTCTACAAGTTTCAAAGTGACATACACAGTACAAGTGACTGCCAATTTAAGACAAATTACCATAATGTAGAAGGCAAGATTTTGTAGACAGTTGGAGAAGGACAAAGAATTAAATGTCAAGCTGCTATTTTTAATATAACATTAATTAGAAACTCTTCTTGCTCTCTGCTCTCCTTCTCTTCTACTGGAGAGACTATTTCTTATTAAGATGCTACCAAAAACACTTAAAAAGATCTCCTGTTTGAAAAAATGCAGTTTAAACAACCAAGGGAATTTAAAATATTGTATAAATGTGTTTAAGCTTTCATTGCTAAAGGCTCTAGTTCTTCCATCAAAATAAGAGGTCACAGCACGCGTATATTCTACAAAGAGAGCAAGTTATTCAATGCATTTGAAGAAGAGGAGCAAAATTAGGCCTTGGCATTTCTAGAGTACTTAGGAGATACCAACTTTATAATGTCTACACTATACACCTCTAACATAAAATAAGAATGATCTTTATAATGAACATTAGAGAATTATACTTAACATTTATTAAAATAAAATTTAAAAATATAGTTAAAAGCTTTTTAAAAAAGATCTTTTGAGAGAGAGAGAGAAAAAAAGAGAGAGGGTATGCACGCACCAGTTGGGGGAGGAGTAGAGGGACAGAGAGAGAGAATATCAAGCAGACTCCCTGCTGAGCATGGAGCCCAGGACCCTGAGATCATGACCTGAGCCGAAATCAAGAGTTGGATGCTTAACCAACTGAGCCACTCAGGCACCCCTAGTTAAAAGCTTTTTGAAGGTCTAGATAAGTCCTCTTATTTTATGGATCTATAAATGAATTAAGATATATGCTATAATATAATATTTATGAGTAAAGCCTAATTTTATTATCACAGCATATGTTTTATTTTGATTTCATTAAGCTTAGTATAGCCACTTTAGGAAGAGTGAGCATTAAAAATGTCACATTTTTAGCTTTGAGGTTCACTTACAGTTCCTCTACAGGATTCACATTTAATATATTTTAGTATATTTAAATATTTTTATTTAAATATTTAAATTCACATTAAATATACTAGTATATTTTTACTTGAAAACCTATATTCTTCTATTTGGTCAACGAAGAAAAATAAATCCAAGATTAAAATATAAAGCTGAATTTTATAATACTAAATTTTTTGACATTAACTATTAGCCAAGCATAGATATTTGTTCATAGGAAATAAATGTATTGTTTCCACCTGGCCTTTTACACACTCCATTTTCTCTTCTATACCCACAATCTGAATGACCCAGTTCTACACTTTGAATCTAAGTCCAGGGAAGGGTGAGTGTTGTGTTAGTCTCTCAGTTTTGGTCAGTTTAATAATTACATCAGGAAGTTGTGGTTTAGTTAACGGCACACAGATTCTTCTCACAAAAGGGCATATAAGACCCGAAGCTTTTATGGTATTATAACCCTCTTCACTTTCTAACAATCATGAGATGATCTAAATCATTAGAAGGCCACTCCTGACCTTTTAAAGCTGAACTTCCTTGCATGGCGGTACATAGCATGGTTTGAGAATAGTTCCAACAGTAACTTCATGTCCAAGGAATTTGATAAAGCCTTTTTCCCCACAAAGGCTCAATTGGAGAGAACGATATGACTGGTTTTCTGCCAGAAGACCGCTGTAGAGATTGATCTTTAGTGATCTTTTTTTTTTTTTTTTTTTTTTTGCCAAGTGACAGTTGGAACATGCCCATTAGATGGTTCTAGAAGTGTTCTTAAGCAACTTGTAGAGGCCCAGCTGAGGTCTTGTCAGTTGATCTGAGAAAAGCAGTGACGGCATCCCAATGACAGACTGTCAGATTGTCATGTTTGATAACTTTCTGGAATAAAAATCTCCATTCAAGTAAAATGTGCTGTACTTTAAAATCTCACAGATCCAGGAAGTGGAATTTTTAACTATGTTTATAATATACATGACAGAGTAAGTTTCATGTCATTTATTAAAAACACACATGTGCATACCCTCTTTAAATGTACTTTCTTTTGGAATAAATGAAATTCACAGTATTTTATTCCCAAAAATATCTCAACATTTGTTTTGAAAAATACAAAAGAACTGATAATTTCCATTAAGGGAAGGTTACATCTAAAATAAGAAATTCTTGTTCTTACAGAGTTTGTTTCCCACCACAAGTAATTAATGACAAATGGTGGTAAGTGCTATGAAAAGAAATAAAGCAGGGAAGTGGGCAAGTGAGGAGCTGGTGTTATGATTTTAGATAAGGTGGGAAGATTAAGAAACCCTGAAAGGAAAAGAACACAAAGAAAAGATCCCACTGATTCATAGAGGCTATATCATCAATCACCTTGGTTTTGCCAATTATGGATGGTTTGAGCCTGAGATTTTCCTTCATGTCACCATGTGATTTTTCTGTAAAATGGGATAACAACCTACACTTTGTAAATTTTTGAAACATACAGTTGATTGCAAAAATATTATAAGTAAATATCTGAAAAGAAAACACAGTGATTAAAGAGAATGCACCAGAATGGAACTTGATGAGTGTCATATAGGACACCATCTTAGGCCACTTCCACATATGAGTGAAAACTCATAATTAGTATTTCCCTTTTATAGATAAGAAACAGATACTTAAGAGGAATAAGTAAATTCCTAATGTCAGAAAGAACATAGGGGTAAAGATAGGGTTTTGATCTGGGTCTCTGTCACTCTGAAACTCAGTTCCTGCAGCGCCACCTTAATGACCCTCTGAAATCCAAAATACAAGGCTCCTTCTGCCCTCATGTCAATTCTCTCCATCCTTAATATCTTGTGTAATAACTGCAATACTTTATGTTTCTGCCATATCTTAAAAGTCTTCAAAACGTGTTCCTTAATTACTTACTGTCACTCTTATAAAAGTTCTGAAGTAAGTATTATTCAATAACGTGAAGGCAAAAATGGTTATATTATCATTATGTAACTTCATCTAATTGTTAGTGAGAAAGGTGGCACTAAATCTTAAATTAGCATACTATGAATACATTTGATTTTCTACTATATGGTACTGCTTTAAATCTGAGTTAGAAAAGTAAGGCAAAAGCTCTCCAAATCAGAAATGCAATTCTGATTTTTCTTTAGGGATGAACCCATGTGGTAACAAATAAAAGAACTAAAAATCAAGTTCCCCCATTTTCTGATTTTAGCCTTCTCATACTTTATCTCTCATAAACTTGTTTTTACTCATCATTTTGTTCCCCAGCCCCCAAAAAACTAATTTAATCAATTCTACTTTGGAGACATATAAGGTTATACTTAATCAGACTTGATAAATTCCTCCAATGTTTTAGTGCTTGCATAAAAATATATATGATTCAGTTAATTATTTATATAACCCACGATTATCTTAAAAGTAAATGTCAATATTAGCTATATATTTTTTCTTTCTCAGAATTCATCTATAGGTATTATAGGCTGGACAAAATAATTTGTTTTCATAGTATGATGACAGAGTTTTAGATGCTCCAAAGATTAAGATTTAATAGTCTACCATGATCCAGAAAGATAATTGCTCTTGTTTTATGATGAATATAAGGTGGTTTATTGTATACAGTATCAACTTGACTTACTTAAATTAAATCTAAGTTCCTCTGAAATTTATGCCTAGGTCAATAAATCACTTGAGACACTGAGGTAAGTTGGTAGCTCCATTTTCTACAATTAAAGAGAATGGGTCAATAACTACATTTGACTAATACCCACATTCTCTATATGACAAACAATGAACCTCATTAGTCTAAGAGGTAGATCAATTAAGTTTTGTGGAAGATGATAAAACACCAGGGGAATATATCAAATCAATGAAAAATTTCCAAGTCAGAAAAAGGTGCTCAAAAGAAGATTCTAAGCCAGTCTAAATTCTGAATGGCTTGGCATCCTTTTATATACTCATATACTCTCATCAAGAGTTCATCTTTATCACTTTTCCAGGTCCTCAACATTTAGCAAATCACTTAGAATATGTTTCTTGGACAGAAGACATACACTACCTCCAAAATCTTAAGTTTACTTATCAGTGATACTTGAATTTTAAATCCCCTTGTTGGCAAATATATAAATTTCCAATTCTCAAATGATACTCCAAAGAGGTATTTTTGTTTTGTTTTGCTTTGTTTCATTAATGAACATGCCCTCACATTGTTCTTCTGCCCTTTGCCTAGGACTTCCTGACCTTGAAATATTAGAAGCCTCAAAGTTGGAGAAAAATCATAAATATTGCATGGCTACAATAGGAAACTAGAAAATGGCATATAAGAAGCTACTCAGTTGCACAGAAACCATTTTTTCTCCCCAGTTAATGAAATAGTGAGTTACCAACATCTTCAAAGCCATTAAAATCAAGGTGATTTCCCAATCTTTATCAAAGATATATGCAGGTTGCTGAAGGTGCAGAACAAACAACTGAGAGAGAGATCTCAAAATATCTAGCCAGTGAACTCATCCATAGATGACTGCAAAAATTTCTTCCACCTCTAGATTTCAAGTTCTCCATGCGTAAAGACCTGTCACTCCCATGTCTCCCTGTACCTAGCACAGAGTCTGGCAAATGGTAGATGCTAACTTAAAATTTCTTAAATATAAATTCTTAAATTCTTCAAAATGCAGACTCAATCCTATACTCCTACTCATGCTTAAAATCCTTCAATGCCTTCCCGTTACTATTAGAATAAAGACTAAAATCCTTCACAGAGTCTACAAGGACCTGCTGGTTTAGCACCTACCCACTCCCCGAGGCTTGTCTCACATGAAACTCCTACTTTACTGTTGGTGCTAACCTGGATTTTTCTAAGACTTTGTAGACACCAGCTTCTTTCCCCCTAACGACATACTTTAGATAATTATTTTTAAAATACTTCAAAATACAAATGTATAGAAGTATCAAAACTTATAAAACAGACTGCAAATATCCAACCCAGATGGAATAGGCATTACCATTTTGTTATGCTTTCCTTTTTCCTCTAATTCTGTCTGCCCAGAAAGGACTTCTCTTACCACCAAACCGGAAATGACATCCCTTCCTAACATTTCCATCTTGTTCTGCTTCATTTTTCAGAGCAGTAATGACCACCTAAGATGTAATATATTTATTTGCTAAATGCTTCTTATCTGTCTCCCTTTCTAGAATGTAAGCCTCATGCTAAATAAATACCTTATTGTAGCTCAAGCTCAACCCAACACATTTCCTTTCCCTTCCACTGCACCCCATATACCCAGAACAGTCTGAAGTTGGCATGTGTGTTTGCTTGGTAGCTTTTACTCTTCCTAAGAGTGTGTGTCTCCATAACAAAGATACCGCATAGGTCCCTTCCCTTTCTTTTTGCCTGGTTAACGTTTATCCATCCTCCAAATTTTGACTGTTGTGCTACTTCTTCAGACAAGCCTTCCTCTACTAGCTTGCTTATTCCTTTGCACTCCTTCTTTCCAGCAATTGTGACAGTTAACATTTTCCTTTTGTTTGGGTGCATATTGAATAATGGAACTCTCTAGCCACTAGACTATAAGCTCCATGAAGGTGGGGTCAGTTCTGTGTTTATCAGTCTTGGTTGTAAGCACATAGGAGACACTAGGGAATAAATAAATTGAGCTGCGACATAATTCAGAGGAAATGATTCCTCACTTACTAAGGCTAGAAGTCAGTCATTTCCTTGGCCAGATTTTCCTTCTGCATTTTCCTACAAATGAAATTGCTGGCCTGACTAACATGAAACAAGGATAACTGGGTACTATTTCTCTTTGTCATAAAGACATTTTCTCCCCACAATATTTTATTATGCTTCTGGAGAGCCTGCCATTTGTCTCTATGAATTGGTCAGTGCACATATTGTTTCATATTTTAAGATAAACAACTTTATTTCAACACATTCCAAAGCTAGGAGTCACCAAATTATATTTAGGCACCAAAGAGAAAGCTACTTTGTGGTATTTACTGGTGTTTCAGTGAATCAAGTAGAAATATTTCAAATTGTTGTCTCATTATTCTCAAAAACATTCCATGTAAAATGTGAGATCCAATTCACCTAAGTTCCTGCTCAGAAGCTCATGTAGTATTGGATCAAATTACACAGCATTTGTATTTTGAAACTGAGCCCTTTTTCCTCTGGCCTTTTTTTTTTCCCTCACATTCTTTGCAAACAATGTATAGGAACACACACCCCCCTTAAGAATTAAGACTCAGACAATATGGAAATATCTATATTAGCATACAATCATTTCTGGTTAGTTTTACAAAAACCAGACAAGTAAAATTTCAAGAAAACTTAAAAAAAAATCTTTTTTGATTGCATACTCTAAAAATATATTTATATAAGACTGGGTTTTAATAGCAAATTTCTCCAGGCCACATAGAGCTCTTATACCCACTTTCACATCTGCAAAGTTATTTCTTCAGTTTATGGCTAAGAAGAACAGGAAAGTAGTATGAATTATGTCATAAAGGTATCTTGAAACAATTTTATTAGATATTCTGCAATCATATAAAAGCAAAGCATGTCTCTGGGATAAATAAATAATACTTATGTTGCACGAACAATCAAGTCAATATGCATTCTTTTCAACATGGGCAAAAACAAATATTTTTTATATATATATATGCACACACACACATATATATATAAACTTTGATATATGATGTAAAATAATAATTCCTCACATCTTTCCCTCCAATCCCAAATTTAGTATTTAGGAGCAATTTCCAAAAAACAAGTTTGCTTTCTCTGAAGTCATCAACTCAGTCATTATTTAAAAATATATTTTTTTCAGAAAATGTATTTAGTGTTTCTATTATTTACACAGATGTCTAAAACTCAAATTCCTGGGGCGCCTGGGTGGCTCAGATTGTTAAGCATCTGCCTTCGGCTTGGGTCGTGACCCCAGGGTCCTGGGATCAAGCCCCACGTCTGGCTCCGGGCTCCTGACTCCTGGCTCCTGGCTCCTGGCTCCTGGCTCAGCGGGGAGCTTGCTTCTCCCTTGCCCTCTGCCTCTCCCCTGTTCATGCTCTCTCTCTCTGTATCTCTCTGTCACAAATGAATAAATAAAATCTTTCAAAAAAATAAAAAATAAAAAATAAAACTCAAATTCCTATAGCAAGTTGGCAACATAAACTAATTATGTGAACTGGGGTGAATTGTATTTGGCTGGAGAGTTCATGTTAGGTAATTTGTGACTTTTGCTTTAAAGAAAGATGAAAACTTCTACATATACCTATTTTTCCCCAATATGCAGCAATACTCTTAAGTTAATTCATCTACATAGTGCTTGCTTATATGCAAGTTATTGTTTTAAGTTTTCCCCCAAATTGCAAAGGATAGTAAACATGTGTTTCTGTTTCAAGATGCTTATCGTCTAGTGTGTTAGACAAACCCATAATTGGAAAAATGATAACTGAGTGTAGTAATGACAATGATAGACACTGACAGAGATATGCACAGGATATTGTGGGAACATGGATTAGGGTCATTATTTCTCACTGGAGTCAGAAGGAGAGTGAGATCAAGCTGATTTTACAAGGACGGTAAGAATTAACTGGAATCGGAATTGGCAAAAAGTTGGGAGTGTGAAGAGAAAGCCTCCAGACAAAGAGATCAGCATAAACAAAATCCCAGAGAGAAGAAACAGCATGGTGTAAGAATGAAACTTCTATCACTGAAGTGTTACATAGGATATGAGGCAGGGAGTGGCTAGAGATGAAACTGGAGAATTTGACAAAGGCCAGATCACAGATGACCTTACGTTGTACTAAGGAGTTTATCATAATCACTATGACAAATGAATTTACTCTTATTGCCAAATCTTACATGATGTAACTGGATGGCTTAGTTTCTGTTTTGAGAATGATTGAGAGAAAATATTAGGACTTACTAGAATAGAATATCTTAGTTGATTACTAAATTTTCTATAGATTTAAGGATGGGAAGTCATGGCATTGATGCTATATTTCCTATTCTTGTGATACACAGTTGCTGTCTTTCAATGTATATGTTGGGTAATATGTTAAGATTTCTCTTTAATTGTAGAATACTCAGGAAAGATTTGGAATGGAGAAACAAATTAAGAGGGTTTTGTGTTAGTTCAGAAGAGAGATGATGAGAGTTCTAAACCAGGGCAGTAGGAATACACAGGGAGAAGGTGGAAAGTTTCAAGAACTATTTAGGAGGCCATATTGGAAGGAGTCAGATGTGGGTGATGGATGTTGAAGGAGGAGTTACAGATAACTCTCCAGTTTCAGCTTGGAAAACTGGTTCATTCTGATGCCACTACCTAAGATAGAAGGTATAAGAGTAAAAATAATTTTGAAGAGAAAAATGCTGAGATGTGACTTTGAGATTTGTGATACCTGAAGAGCCATCCAGAGGGTACTGAATATGTGGCTCAGATAAGAGGTCGTTCTGTTGGGGATAAAAATTGGGGGAACTATCAGCATACTAGTAAGAGTTGAAATTTTGAGAATCAGTTTGCTCCACCTAGAAACAGTATTTAGATTTTGGGGAGAAGAATCCAAGAATGATATGGGGCAACTGGGTGGCTCAGTCGGTTAAGTGTCTGCCTTTGGCTCAGGTGATGATCCCAGGGTCTGGGATCGAGCCCCATGTCAGGCTCCCTGCTCAGCGGGAAGCCTGCTTCTCCCTCTCCCTCTGCCACTCCCCGCTGCTTGTGCTCTCAAATAAATAAATAAAATCTTAAAAAAAAAGAATCCAAGAATGATAAATAATAGTGTTTGTAGTAGAAAGGAGGAGGAGACAGAGAGGAGAAGACAGAGAGGAGACAGAGAGGAGAAATGGTGAAAGATTAGAAAAAAAAAGAATGGGGAGAAGTCAGCAGCATTTCAAACAGGGTGGCTGACCAAGTCAAATGCATCAGAGAAGTCTAATAAAGTTAAGACTATATATGACCCTTGCATTTGGCAATTAAGAGCTATTAGGTGATCATAGGATAACAGAGTAGTTTTAATATCTTTATAAGGGCATAAATTGTATTTAAAAATTACCTGATAAAATTTTTCTTATGCTTATTGAATAAATAAAAGCAAGACTATGATTTCTTCCTTGTACATATGAAGTACAAATAAAATATTAATTTGAAAATAGACCATTTCTATACTACTTTAAATATACAGAAAGATGAATCACATTTTAATTAAAATGTATGTAAGTTTCAAAGTGCTTAGAGTTCAATGGGTGAGACCTAGATATAAAGGTGCTCTATAAGGGCTAACTATAATTATTATGCATTTATTTATTACTTATTTATACCTATTGTTATTTCATTATCATTGCCTTTTGTAAATATTTATCTAAATTATTACTCTTTCTTAAAGAAGCATATAAGATGTATTATTTTATATCACTTAAAAAGCATTTTTAAAAATAAATTAATAGTTGGAGATATTTTACATTATAAGAAATCTTCTTTGAAATGTTATTTATTTATTTAAGATTTATTTATTTATATGAGAGAGATAAAGAAGGGGCAGAGGGAGAGGGAGAGAAGTAGACTCCCCGCTGAGTGGGGAGCCCGAGGCAGGGCTTGATCTCAGGACCCTGAGATCAGGACCTGAGTTGAAACCAAGAGTCAGACATTTAACCAACTGAGCCAACTAGGCGCCCCTGAAATGTTATTTAAACATGGGCAAAAAAAAAAAAAAAAAAAAAAATTAGGCCTTTGATTTTGTATAAGATGTAAATCATAGGTAAAAATGTGAGAAGAAAGGCAGGGCACATTAGGTTAGTCTACATTCAAAGCTCATAGGGTGGCAGGTCACTGTTCTAAATAATGGAATCCCTTTACATGGTGTCCAACAGTGATTTCTCCAAATATTAGGGACCCTCATAGCATGACTGTGAGAAGAAAATCCTAAATCTGTGATTTCTAATCCAGAAAGCACTTTGGGCTTACCCGAGAGTCTTTTCAAAATATGCACGTCAAGGGCCCACTCTAGACCTACTGAAACGGAATATCCAGGAATGGGTCCAAGGTATGTGCATTCTGAAAAGGCCCCTGAGATGATGCTTATGTTCATATGTAGATAAGAATCACTATCCTACATGGGAGGGAGGATTACTCAAACCCCAGATAATGGCCTCTATTTTTAATTTAGTCTGCTTCAATCAAATGTCATGATGAACATAGAATTATTCATAAAATTCCTCCATCAACCAGAAGGATGAAACTTTTCACCTCTACCAGGAAAGCTACAAGGTGGGCAAAAGATTGATAGGGGTTTCCACTTCTCTATTAGGAAATAGAAAGAGATCCTAGGAGTGCCTCTGTTAGGTTTCAGCTACTTTTTCTAAAATTTCAGTTTGTGACCCTCTAGGTTTTCCAATTAAACCAGGGGCAAAGGGGAGATCCAACTCATTTGGACCCTTATCTGAGTGTACAAATGCTTTCAAATGCGGCCACCTACTATTGTGCTCTTAAGAGCAGTGATTGGCAAAATCTCTGTGTGTGTGTGTGTGTGCGCACGCGTGCCCGCACATGTTCATATGCATGAGTGCGCATAGTGGGGCATATTTCCCTTCTTGATGAAATAAAGCTGCAGTTCCAGTAGTCACAGACAGAGTAAACTGCTTACAATGTAATTATTAAAGGGAGGGAGGGAAGGAGGATAGGAGGGAAGGAGGGAGGGGGAGAGAGAGAGAAAGAAGGAGAGAGAATTTCTAATACGTTGGTATTTCTGCTGATCTATAATAGGTTTTAAGATTTTCACAAATGTAATCACTATTGGTATTATTTTTACCATGTTGAATTCACACAGCATGTAATTCTTCCCCCACTGGTTAAGGAGAATGGAAAATATAATGTAGGCATCATTGAGAAATGATAAAAGGAGAACTGAGAGAACTGGTAAAGGGGGAGACATCGTCTAGTCTAAGAATACAGAGCACATTGCCTGAGAAAGTAATGTTCCACTTTTTGCTTGGATGCAAATGCCAGGGACAGACTGTTGCATAGCTTTTTTGAAATATCCATCCTCTTTCTGCTCCAGCTTTCTGCCCACATCTTCAAGAACTACTGCTCTAAGGAGTCTAATTCATCCCTGAATTATCTGTTCTTACATACAAATTTTATCTAAGTCATTTAATGATTCTTCCCTAGTGCTCCTGATCTAGACCACCATTCTGAGAACGTGGAAAACAAAAATCAGCAAAGACAAAAATGATAGTCTGAGTAAAATTTAGACTTCTTTGACCAAAAAAAGAAAAGGGTTGGATTTACTTAAACATGTATAACGTGTTCCCCAATGAGAACAGAATAAAAAGAAACTATGAAATTTCTGGAGGAACAATTTAGGTCTTACATACACAGTGATTGAGACTTGCAAATTGACTTTAAATGTCTATAAGCCCATTCTCACTGGTTTTTCTCAATGGAATTGTTCTCTTGCTTGTTTTTATTCCAGACTACTAGTCTCTTTTCAGCTCCTTCACATAACTTACTTCCTCTAAGCCTAGACCTTTGAACATGCTATTGTCTTTTTCTGGCAGTCACTCACAAACAATTCATTTACCCTGCATATATTTACTGAACACCTATTATGTGACAGGCACATTTCCAGGCATTGGGGATATGTCAGTGAAACAAGAGAGGTACCCCCACCATCATGGACTTATTTACCACAACTAGTGGTAGAATTCTTTCAGGATGTCTCAACCTCAGCACTATGGATATTTTGATCTAGATAATTCTTTGTCATGGGGTCCTATCCTGTGCAATGTAGGATGTTGAACAGTATCTAGCCTCTACCCATTAGATGCCGGTAACACTCCTCCAGTTGTAGCAACTCAGAATGTCTCCAGACATTGCCAATAGTCCCCTGGGAGGAGCAAAATCACCCCCAGTTGAGAAGCACTGGGTAACTTACTAGCAACTGTGACATTTGTGATTTTATATTTATTGTAGTAATTATTAGAAGACTGTCTTCTCCCACAAGATATACCTGTTCCCAAAGAACACATAATATGTGTTTTTCTTCTCCCCTTAATATTCCCAGCTCCTAGGACAATAACTAGTATATAGTAGACACTAAATAAATACATTTTAAGGGACTGAATGATTAAACCAATTGGCAAACAGCTTCCTTCTCTAAAATCTGTTAGAGGTTTTTATGTGTTCCATTAGATCTTCCTGCTTACCCTTCAGCATACTTATTATACTGGATTATAATTGCCCACTGTTTGGTCTGTCTCACCCCTCTCTCATCCACCAGACTGAACATTCCTTAAGGGCAAAGAATGTGTCAGATCCATCTTCATATTCTCACTTTCTAGCACAGTACCTGACAGATAAATACCTAATGAATGGATGGATGAGCAGCAACACTAATAATCACTAAGCATTCAACATGGGGCAGGCGTCAGGCTAGCTGATTTGTGCTATACATATCCCATGTCATTTTTACAAGAAATTTGGATGGAAATTATATAATCTCCATTTTCACAGAGCAGGAGCCTGAAACTTAGATATTGAGAAACATGCCCCAGGCATGACAAGGTGCAGTTAGAATCTGAACTTTTCAAGGTCTGATGCAAAAACCAGGAGCATTACTCTGAGTACATAGGTGAAAATTTCTTGGCTGTGTCTATGAGAACCAGTAAATGAGTGAGTCAGGAAACGGCACATGGAAAGCAACCTGTTCTTTTTTTTTTTTTCTTCTTCTTCAAATCAGATTTGACAGCATTTCAAATTACTATCTAAACCAAGCATTTCAGAAGAAACAAGCAAATCAATGTGTGAATGAGACGGTTTCCTGTTATCTAAGTTTTTTGGGTGGGCAAAATTTCACTTGAAAACTAAATACACAGTTAATAAACACTAACCATAGAATCCCAATTTAGTCAAAATTAAATTTTTTTAAAAGATTTTATTTATTTATTTGACAGAGAGAGACACAGTGAGAGAGGGAACACAAGCAGGGGGAGTGTGAGAGGGAGAAGCAGGCTTCCCACGGAACAGGGAGCCTGATGTGGGGCTCGATCCCAGGACCCTGGGATCATGACCTGAGCCGAAGGCAGACGCTTAACGACTGAGCCACCCTGGTGCCCCAAAATTAAATTTTTTAAGTCAAATTTCTGTTTCTCTAGCTAATAATATTTCTGCCATGGGGTACTTTATTACAGAATCAACAGTAAGTTTCAAATATAAAAGTAGTTTTTAAATTTTAAAACATTTGTTCTTCAAGCACTTTGACAGACTTAAATTTTAAGAAATGACATGGTTTTGAAATCTAGTGGCTTAATAAACCATTAAAAAGCTCACACATTACATTTTAATAATGTATTTATATTATTTTCTCGTTTTTAATTTTTGCATGGTATAAGATTACCAATTTTATTTCACAATTACATTTTTTCTAGTGACTGATTTTATAATTATTTTTAATATGCCTTTACTTCTCTTCCAGCCACAGATTAAAATGATACATGTATATATCGGACAAGATTTTTATCAGTTTTATAAGAGAACTAAAGACTAAAGAAAGAAAATAATTTCTGTCTACAGAAAATTTATTAAAAGGTAGAATTGAAAACATACTCTTGATTTTTTTGAATATCAGCAGGAAAATATCATAGCATAAAGCAGGTAATATAATAAAAATGACAATGTCGCAAGTATGGGCTTCACTATTTTTAGAGTATACTCATTTTAGAGCATACTCAAGCATACTTACAGTGTCCTTACAGTTCTGGAAGGTAGTTTTGGTAACAATTATTACTTTCCATGTTGTTGCTGAGAAATCTGAGATTTATATGATGTGAAACACATTTCCAAGTTCACTGAGAAGGTAAATGGACTAACTTGAAGGAATTCACATTCTCTGAATGTTGGTTCCCACCTAATGTTTAACTACACTTGCTGGCTTATTCAAATGGATGATTACACAGATAGTACCTAAGAAAAATGGGAAGACTTAAGGGCCATTAGGTTAATATTCTAACCAAGTTCCAGTCTGAGGATGCTGTACTTTCTTGGTATTTATTCATTTTCTCTTTTCTTAAAACATAAGCATTCAATTCTATGACTGGTTTTGAAATTACTAAATAACGTTTGTTTGTAATTTTTACATGGTGTAAGTTTACCAATTTTATTTCACAAAAATCAATGACCTGTTTTAAAAGTAACTCAAGCTTCCCACCAGAAGCGCCTCCATAAAACTGAAGTTCTCCTAACTTGAGATCATACCTATAAGTACTTGTATCTTCTGAAGGCAGGTTTTTTTTCTGTTGTGATAGTTAAATTTATTGCAATCTACCCATTGCTCCAGTTTCATCTTCTTTTTATTAAGTGATTATCTGCTCAAATTGTTTCAATTACTTTCATCCCCTGGAGCAGTGTTTTCGACTTGCATCTGCTCAGAATGCACTCGAGGGCAAATTCATCTTCAGAGTTTTCTCCCATTAAAGCAAGTGGTGCTTGTACTGCCTGCTGAATTACAAAGCCAGGACTTAATGTAAATTCCTGGTCTCTGAGCTTCCAAAGGACTTTGTATACCTTATCACTCATTTAGCATTTATGTATGTAAGACCTTATATTTATTAACTTTTCAAAAATTTAATATTATTTCTCCCCATACATGTAAACCACCAAGGTTAGGAACCTCATTATATTTCCTTTCATCTTAACAAGACTCCGCTCTAATGAATATAGTTGGTGCTCAGTAAATATTTGTTAAGAAGATTAGCTAATTTGACCATAAACTGATTTAACCAAAATGAGCTTAAACTCTCCCCACTTAAGATCAGAATCAGAATTTAAATGATCAAAGCATCACATTGTTTGCTACAAGTGAGGTTCAGTTTCATTCACATCATTAAAACAAACCTAATAAATTCAGCTCAATTCCAAATAGACTAGAATCCAAATAAGCGTTTACCAAAACATACGGTTTTAGGACATATGAGAAAGTGTAAGATGCCAAATAAAAGAGTCTGGGACTCTCATAACATCCAGTTACCCCTGAATGTACTTGGCAGCAACAATGGCAGGATGGAATTCCATCCAGGGCAATTCTATTCAAGGAAGAGCTCCCCACTCATATCCCTTTAGTAGCCTTTGCAAAAATTATGAAAAAAATGATGTTTGATTTTCTTCTCACCCTAAATTCAAACAAAATACTTCTTTCTCTTTGTTCTCTTTTCTTGTTTGGAAAAAAAATTAGGGGGGAAATGTTGACAGGAAAAAAAAAAAAGATTTGAAGTCAGGAAAAAGTAAGTATTGTATCATTCTTTTAAGTTCTCATGTTCCCTCAACTTGTTTACAAGCATGCATGTGTGTGTACACATACACTACGTATTCGTTTCACATAGATACATCACTGTTACATGTTTAATAAACATTGCCAAAATCTTGCGTTCGATACTATCTGAGTTATATGTAAGTTAGAAAGGTTGAAAACATGTGAATCTACTCAAAAGTATTTGAATACCACAAAAAATGCCTTTTTATTGATAAGTTAATATCTACTATTCAATCTTTATATCTTCTCCAATAGTTGAAATATAGAAACAGCTACAGCAAGAATGCATAATTCCTAAAACTTGTATTTACCACGTGCTTAACATATGTTGATTAAATTATTATAAAAATCAGTTTGATTCAAACACTAATGGGAAGCAAAATGTGGAAAAACATGGCAAAAAAATGAGAGCTTGAGCTCAGATTAGCCATTCAAATGCAAATAACT
Organism: Mirounga leonina; assembly: GCF_011800145.1. Classification (NCBI taxonomy): domain Eukaryota; kingdom Metazoa; phylum Chordata; class Mammalia; order Carnivora; family Phocidae; genus Mirounga; species Mirounga leonina. The sequence continues at coordinate 544,888 of NW_023270431.1, forward strand.
AGTTTATATATAGACATAGACGTCTAGATATAGACATGTAAATACCTAGATATACTTTGTGTTCTGAGAATAATTACTTACACACAGGTTATATAACTGCTACACGTTGAATCAGCTACTTCTAGTATTTTTTTTTTTAATATTCTCAAAAAAACGAAAATGAAAGCACTGCAAAACAGACTTCCTTAGAAGAGTCTCCCTTGATTATTTGGCTCAAGCCCTTACTTTAGAAATGAAGAAACTTGGATCCAAAACAGTTTAACTGACTTTCATTTGAAACCTGAAATACAAATCCATTTGTGGATTCCATTTCTAATAAGTGAGGAGCCTGGTTGGCAATTCTTTAAATAGTGGTGTTATTTACAGCATCCATTTCACTGAAAGAGATGTCCTTCATCTGCCTGGCAACTTGTTTGCCAGAGTCCTAAGGTTTCACCAATGCTAACTCCTGTCTGTAGTCTTTGCTTTGTTCCTGTGCCCATTCTTCAAAGGCTTGCTCAAATGCTACTCCTTAATGATGTCTTCTTTGGTCATCCCAGCTGGAAGTGATCTTTCCTTCCTCTGATCCTCCTAGAGCAATTATCACATTCTGTCTTGTAATTCAACATGGCTTAGTAGGAGTGAATGGATGGATTCTGAAGTTAAGCAGATAGGGGTTCGAATTTTGGTTTTGCTGCTCACAAGCAAATAAAAGGTAGGCATGTCAGCTTCTCTGAGCTATAATTATGGATAATTATAACTACTTTATTTGTTTTTGCCCTGCCTGCAATATGTAAGAAAACATATTAAACTGCTAGAGAAGTTTTAAATCAATATGTCACATACACTTAGGAACTATTTCCTCTGTATCTTCAACATACATCCTGGACTAGACTTTTTCAAAATATGAAAGTCACATGGTCATGTATATAACTGTATTTCCTATCTCCCCAACCAGAAGATTCACATTTTCAAAACAGGGACTATAGGGATTATCATATTTTATGTTCCATAGTGCTACAGTAGGTATTTGACAAATAGATGAAAAAAATGAGTGAGTGAATCAATGAATGGGGAATCAAATTGATCATTATTCTTATTGGAAACTTGATCAGCAAGTTGTCAGAAAGCATTACAAACTGTTTAATAGCTAAGTATTCATTCTACACAAGAATGGACTATTTTTGTTGCTCATGTTAAACCATCTAAAATGAAAAATAGACTTGTTCTATAGGCGTAACGAATTTAGCTCTTTTCACCAAGGGATATACACATTTGATTCATTAATGATTTCATATGGAAGTTGTTAAATGAAATTAAACTTTTATTAAAATGTGTACATGTACTGAATGTTTGAATTTATAAATATAAATATACCTGCAATTGTTCGATCGATGGGAGAAAATGCAATTTCTACTATTAAATACATTTATGATTTATTTTTCTCATATCAGCATATCATAACTCCTCAATATCCAAAGCCATCTAATAACTATGGATAAATTACAAATGTCTGTCATGGGCATGACACAATGCTTTGCATATTTAAATGCTTCAACACTCAAACTCTACAACCATAAAGCAGTATAGTCAACATAGGCAGATTCATCTTTATGATGGGTTTTTATCCTCCAAAAGGGTTAATGCTCAAAGAATCCTTTGTTTTGTGACAAGTATAATGTGAGGACCCTCAAAACCCTGATTTATCATTGCTCCTTTTTTTTCCCTCTTTCATTCCTGGTGTTATTTTTTAAGTGCTCGCGATCCACATTGGATAAAAAAAGACATTTGAGGTCGAGAGCTGTGGAGGTTCAGGGTGGGAGGGGGACGGCTATTTTGAATCTTGTGACAGTGAGGTTTCGTTCACTAAGGAGCTCTCTGTGGGTTTCTGGCATTGTAAGTGTTTTGTCTGCTTGCAAGCGAGCAGCTGATGGATGGGGAAAATGTTCATTGATTTGTAGTGCCTGCACTGCAGCCAACCAGCACTAGAATGAGGTGGCACCATCATGAATCTCTCAACTATGCATATTTATATGCAGCTGCTGTACTTCTAAACCTCCAGTGAATACAAAGTACTTGTGTGGCCACCAGTTCACACAATGCCGTCCTGCCGCATGCTCTGATTTAACTACTGTATGGAAGAATAGACTTGGGGGGCTCGGTGGGATATAGAAAGGAGAGGTAAGCATGGAGGGAGAAAAGACTCTTGCACAATTCCTTTTTCTTAGATAGTCAAGAGAATGAAATGAATGTGGGAACATTCTAATCAATGCTTTACGTGCTTGAATCTCAAGTTCTAAAATTGATTAATGGAAACGAAATCCTTTTAAAGATGGTGTTTTCAGGGAGCAAAGCTTTGGGACTACATGATAATGATGTGGTTAAAATATGCTGGCACCATTGAAATCATCATAGCACTGAGCTGTGTGTATGAGAAAGTCCCTCCCCTGGGTAAACCACAGCTTCGGTACAGAGAAATAGATGAGATGCTATACTTGACGGCAGTGGGGTGGTGGTGGTGGGGGAGGGCGGCGGAGAAGGGGAGAGGGAGAGAGAAGGAGAAATAAAGAATCTTTAATAGCACTGGAAAGAAAATTTAAGTGAAGTGAAAATACGAGGTATTTTTTAAAATATTTATTTTAAATTAAAAAATACAGATGAAAGAGAATTCATTTTAGAAGGAAAATGGAGCAGAAGGAGTGGTTTGGAAATATGAAAGCTATAGGGCAAGATTTGAGTGAAAGCTTAGAAGAAATGAAGGGATATACTGTGAGCTAGGAAATGAAATTTGAGGGATACAAGAAACAAAGAGAAAAGAATAGTCAAAATGAGAATCCTCTCTTTCAAACAGCACAAAAATACTTACTTGAGATACGTAGATACATACTTAGAATTATAGAGTCTAAATAGTTTTATAAAAATGTAGTTTTATTGGGCTGTAACATTTGTGGCACAATAAATCTCTAAGGTGGAGATGTTAGACTTGATCAGTAAATTTCATTTTCCCAGCATTTAGGGAGAAGGAATTAAAGAGACAAGAAAGGAATTGGGGAGAATTGAAAATCACATAAAACTAACAGCTACTATGAAATTTTTCTCGTTCATAAAGTTCTGGAGGCCAAATTCAGGTAAAAGCTATTGACAACAATAGTCCCACAGTGCATCTGACAGAAGTTCATTTTATTATAAGATTAGGGCTCAGCTCCAATATAAGCTGTACCAAAGCAACATCAAATGAAAAGTCAAATTCAATATCTGGGTACAGTTTGATTCCATTATCAAAAATAAGCTTTATGCTTTTCCATGTAGAGTTAAAGCACTAATTCAGCCCAAATTGCAGCTGCTCTTTTGACCAGAACATAAAATGGCCTTTTTCTGAATAATTCACTCTGAGTTTTCCAGGCAGGGTGTCAAACCTTATCTCCCATGGGTCTAGGGAAGATGGATTGAATCTTGAAAGTTATAATGCCAGAGCATATTCAATGTTGCTATTATATTCTAGCCATTTAGCCTTCATTAAACATGTTCAGATTTTTAAAACAATACACAAAACCTCAAAATTGATTAGGAGTTTCTCTCTTTGGGCACAGAAACACCCTTATAATACAGTAATATTAGACACTGGGCTAGCAATGTACTCCACCCAGTGGTGTGTCAGAGTAAAAATGCCTTTTATAAAAGCGAACCCTGACCTAATTTCTTTCTATTTTACAGCCCCTAGAGCAGTAAAATGTTAGATAAACATGTGAAATGTAACGTGAACTTTACTCCTCATAATGACAAAATAGGAAAGGCACATTAACCATTTTTGAAAGATCATGTCTTCCAATTTTTCAATTAAAAATAAGTAAAATCTTTAATACAGCTCTCATATAAGGATTATAAATAACCTAATCATCTTCATGTATATATGTGCATACATACGTACACACACACACATACATTGATAAAAGCGACAGTTTCTGAGGTTACTAAGTTGCTGTCATAAACTGATACGTGATAAACGCCATTTTCCTGATAGAGAAACCAAACTTGAAGGCTAAGCAAACAAACAAACAAATAAAAAGGCAAGCCAAACCACTGATGAGTACTAGAATGCTAAGGAGAATGGGCTCCTCCCACTAACTACCTTACCTGGTTTACTGGTCTAACCAGAACATCTTGCCCAATCCTGTCGAAATATCTCAAGCTCTGTTTGTTTATGCCCTTGTTGCAGTTGGCAGAGAATAGAGGAAATACAATGGAATCTTTCTTTTGTGATTTATCTTTATGACGATCAAAGACCATTAGACATCAAAGATACTATGACTTGGATAAACAGTGTTCTGAGATTAGGTCCCCACCCCCACCCCCCAGGAAAGTACATTTAAAAAATTCTGGTTATCAGTTGTTTCTTACAAAAATTGAGCAAAAATAAAAACTGAATGAGTTTGGACATCTAATGCCTGATTGGAGTTCCCATTTTAAATATGGAGGCATATAAAAGCCCATGTTTCCATGTAACAGACAAAGAGAATGTAGTTTGAACAAAAACTGAGATAATATTATCGAGATAAATACATGGTGGAAAGGAACTTCGGACTACGTCACATGGCAACTCATTATTGTTATTCTAAATCTGCCATTAAACAGATATTTAATATTAAGCTAGTCACAATATTTTTGAACCAAAATTTCTTTACATCTTAAAAAATGTACTGCTAAAACCAATTTATTTCCACTGCCAAGGAAGAAGAGGATTAGTAATTCCTAATTCCGTTTGTATTATGAACCTCTGGAGAATCTGATGAAACCCAGGAAACCCTTCCCTAGCAAAATGTTCATATCCACAGACCCATAATGATTTGCATATAATTTGAGGTTTTCAAGAATCCCTTGCCACCTACTCATGTATTTATATGGAGACCATGAGCTTCATGTAGTGAAGGTCTGGATAATCATTTATTAATTTGTGTAACTCAACCAATAGTCTAAATCACTTATTTCTGTCCTCAAGTCTCAAGCAAGGTGTCTGGCCCAGAGTTGATACTGAATAAGTTTGGGGCTTATGGAGTTGTTTTAAAATGAAAGCTCTGGGCTAGGGATTTTAAAATTGTAATCTGTTCTGAAAAACTGGAGTTAACATGAAAAGTAGAAACCAGGAACCACATTAACACATACTTAGTTCAATGAATATTCAGGCTTTCCTGTGGTGTGATTTGACAAAAAGAGAACATTGTACAGAAATATTCATGTGTATGGAAATGCGGAGTAGGTGGTATCTTTACTGAATTTTATGTTGTTTTTATATAATGTGAATGTCTCATAAGTTCCCATTAGAAAAAATACTATATAATTACTCCATCATCGCCTCATGGAATACAAAGTTTTTCTTATGAAACACTTTTAATAAAAGGCGATGCAGAATGCTTACAGTCATTGTTCATTAACTAATTGACTCATGTGTTACATATGACATCATCTGGAATATCACATTTATAGCCGTACCACTGTGAGTCTTGTCAAATATACAGTCCTGTTCAACGCAGCAAAGTAGAAAAACCAGATAAAATCTAAGCCCATTACAAAGTGGCTCACAGTAACACTGGGCCCAATTACATCCAGGGTCAAATGATGTCCCCAGTAGAGCATAACATCCCCACTATTACTCAGAGAACCCAAAGAGTAATGTTAGCATTACTCTCTCATTTGTGACATTGTATCATGATTACATTGCACGATCAAGGCAGTTTTTCGAAGATTTAGCTTAACCAAGGAGAGACGACATTTGTAGAAGTGCGTACAAATTATGGAGAAATTTAACGTTGGAGGAGTTACCTAATTTTTCTGAGAGGCTTCTACTTACACAAAATAGTCGACATAATAGTATCGTGATTTTTAAACGCCAGAATCAAGGTAAAGTGAATAGTTACATACCTGGTATATTGAACACATGGTAACTGCTTCATTATTATTCCTAGCATTAATAGTACACTCATACAACTAATTAAGTCTGATCACAGCAGAACTTAGACTCACTCAAACTTTCCTGTGCCCTTCCAGTAAAATAAAAAACCAAACCAAAACAAAACCCTGAAACTATCTCCCTAATAGACACCACTTATTATAAATTTGGAACATCTATTCACTAAACTAATGTTTCAAAAATAATTCTTACTTGGCCAAATTTAGTTCCAAAGTTGCTTCAAATCATAGTTAGCATCTTCCTGCCCCCAACGTTTGTTTCTGAAAGGAGAGCGGGCATAAAAGCTACCATCACGGGGCCTTTGCACCAAGTACAATGTTCAAAACAATCCGTCCTTTAAATACTGTAAAAAATGTGTAGAGTATTACATAACTGCAGTGTCTACTTCTTGGAATCAGGATCTGATGACAATGATCTCACCTCAAATCAATATTTGTGCAAATAATGGTTCACTGGTCGTAACTACGGAGCAATATAGCAGGGCATTTTTGACACATTAAAAACTCTCAAAGGCATGCCTTTTTTGTTTGCATATATCTCTGTCACTATTGCATACGTAGGTCAATGTTGAACAGGCATCTGTTGAATAGCAAAACATCTGTACTTCAATTTGACACTTAAATACTTATGGAGATGCATGATTACCTCTTAAGTGAAATAATTTTATTGATTCTCCTTAGTTTTATTTATAGTAAGGAACTGTAATAAAATAATGGTTGGACACTTCATTTTATTTCAAAAGATGGAAAGATCTTATAGTGTTTTCTTTGTTTAATATTGACGTCTGTAATGCATGAATCTCTTTGGATTTTTTTTTTTATTCTTCTGATTTGGAGTAGAAACTGACAAAATTTGCTTTATCTTCAATGAATTAAGGTGCCTCCATTCACAATAAGAAAAATTTTGCTCATAATTCTTCCAGGAAGTTGCTTTGGAAGATACAAGACTATTATCAGAGGATAGATTTAGGAGATGGAAACATTATCAGAGGCGATAAAATGGCTCCCTGATAAACTCCAACTGTGCCCTGCTCCAGGGCAATAATAATTTGGTCATTTTTCAAATTAGTCTAATTCTCCTGACTTTTGCTTTGCCTCCAATGGCAGAAGGTGAGGAACTCTGAAATTGGGACAAAGGAGGCTCTATGTGTTTATACACATTATGAAGGGAAATAAAAGGTTATATTTATAGCTAAATTGAAAATTAGTTCTGTAGAGAAACCTTGGCCTGGAAAATGAAGACCGATTTTGAATTTCTTTTCCAGACTCTAGTCATCTCAGAGATTCACAATGATAGCCTGAGGCAGAGCATTCCCTAACTCTCTGTCTCTATTTCACCACTGAAAAAATAAGACCAACATTTCAGGCTTCCACCTTAGCTATGCCAGAATAATTTTGCAAAAATGAATGTCAATGTGCTATGTGCAAACACACAGTATCAATCTTAAAGGATACATGAATAACCTCTGAATTACTACACTGCAATCGAAGGAGATAATAAATAATTCACCTACCAGCTCCACAGAGAAACTACCAACCAAATGCAATATACACAGTAATATTACCTATTCTTTTCCTTTGTAATTTGTGGAGAGTTGTGGGGATGGGATACTTTTCATTTGTCAGTTTGGATGAGACTTTGGCCTAACAATTTTGTCACCTAGGCTCGGTTGAAACCCAGCCTGAGGCTTTAACAAAACAACTAAAAACTCAGAACAAAGATTTTTCCACATATTGCCTCACCTGACATGAAATGATGTTAGTTGTTTTGAAGTTTAGGAAAACTCCAAAAGATTAGAGCTTGACTTCTAATTAGTATTTCTGTAGCTTGAATGGGCTCAACGGTTATAGTTTTGTTGCACAATTTTCCAAAAAATGTCTTTTCATGTTTCTTCTTTGTATTTTTCTTATCACTCAGTGTCTTTACTATGTGCCCAGATATTTACAGTATACAAAGTCTTTTTTTTTTATTGTGAACAAATTTGTTAAACAATCACATCCTTCAGCTTTATTTATAGCTTTTAGTGTAGATGCTAGGAGAGGATAAGAGTGTTAGATTTAAAGAAATTTTAATATTTTCCCTAGGACAGATTTTTAATATCACTTATTTTCTATCTATATATATTTTAAATGGTTGAATATATGTCATGATCATCAAGTCAAAATGCCAAAGATCAAGAAGGGGGACGTTAACCAGCAGAGCACCATAAGAGATTTGAGTGTATCTGAACTTCAAAGTGATTAGGTGAGGAATTAAACATTAATTAACAGGAACACTTGAAAAAGTAGAGGACTACATCAGTGGTTTCCCTATGTAGTTCCAGATTTTCTACTTGTGGGTTCTCAGGCCACATCCAGGTATACTGAACCAAAATTTCAGTGCTAAGGCCTATGCATCTGCATTGCAGGCTCTTTCTATGACGCACAGCCAGGACTGGGAACCACTAGGCTAAATTATAATTAAAAAAAGATCTATTTTTTGAGACCAAGTGTTTCATAATAATATACACAGACAATTCTCATATTATGCCCCAGTACAGAATGGGTATAGACTTCATTTTGAGGTAGGATAGATCTGTTTTGAATGCTGTCAAGGGGATTTACATACTAAAGAATGATAGGAACTTATTTTTTTTGCAGAACAATAAGGTAATTCCAATGTATCCTACCCTTTTGTTAAATCAGAAAGATTTATGAATCATCCATGGAGTCAGACAGCTGAAAAGAATGTAATGAAATAATAACACTGCATTTATGAAGCAAAATCCACAAGACATGTGAGAAGAGAAAAAAAATGCCACTCTCAAAACTAGACAGAACAAGTGAACAAAAAATAAGGGAGAAGACAGAGGATCTAGCCAATATAACCAAGAGGGTAGATCTAATGACTATACATTGAACTCTACTCCTAAGAATAGAGAATACACATTCTTCTCAGGTACCTACAGAATGTTCACAAAAATTGATCACATATTAAATTGCAAAGAAAATATCAGTAACTTCCATAAAGTAAAATATTATGAATAATACTCCATTATTATAAGGCAATTAAACATAAATTATATATATTTAAAAAACAAACAAGAAAAACCTTTCTACTTGGACATTTAAAAAAAATGTTTTTACTAAATAACTTGGTAAAAGAGGAATTTATAAATTGAAATGATAGAATTAAAAATAAAGTATCATAAGGATGGAAATAATAAAAGAAGAAAATGATCAGAAGATAAGATAATAGAAAAACAGTAAGTCTAATTAAAGTTGTATTATTATTTTTTAATAACAAAAGAAAAAAGCACTGGCTAACCTGATCAAGAAAAAGCAGTGAGAAAGTATAGGAAGAAAAGGATGCAAAATAAAAAAATAACAAAAGGGAAAAAAACTCATTGAAATCAAAGAAGTTAAAACATGCGCACATGCATGCACACACACACAGAGACACACACACACAGACACACACACACAACTGCTTTGCAGAACTCTAAATAAATTTGAAAAACTAGATAGGTAGTAGATATTGCCAAATTGACTCTATTTGAATTACAAATCTTAAACAGACCAATTTCCATAGAAGAAATACCCAGCAAGTTATCTAGGAATTGCTCCACAAAAAGCACCAGGCCCTGATGGTTTGACATATATATATATATATATATTTGCCTACTTTCTATGACCACATAGTCTAAACTCTCTAGAAATTATTCCAGTACATTGAAGGAATTAAAAATTCATAATTCCTTTTGTGAAACAAGTAGAAAAAGATCATCTAATGGAATAAAGGTACTATAAAGGAACAAAAAAAAAATCACTCATAATTAATTCAAGGATATAAATAAGATATTAACAAACAGGATCCAATGCCATTTTAAGAAAATAATGCACTATGACCAAATAAGCTTTATTCCAGGGATATATAATCATTTCAATATTTAGAAATTTATTACTATCACATATTATGCTATATCTAAGGGGAAAAAAATCATGATTGTCTCCATAGATGCTGAAAAAGCCTTTGAAGAAATTAAACACTCTTTCATTATTAAATAAACAACAAGAAATTAGGAATTGAGGGATACTTTACATACATATATATTGAGAGATTATACACACACACACACACACACACACAAAAGCCAACATCATCTTCAATGAGGACAGGAGAAGCATCTCTAGTAAAACTGGAAACAAAGTAAGCATGCTCACTATTTATGCTGCTATTCGACAATGTACTGAAGATATTAACCAATTAGCAATTAGAGGACAGAAATTAATTAGTGGCACAAGAATGAAGAGGAAGCAAAACTATCTTTATTTGTAGATGATATGGTAGCATACCAAGAAAACCTCAGAGGACCAAAGATAAAGCTACCGCAAAGAATCCAGTAAAGAGCATAGTTTAACATTAACATACAAAAATGCCTTAAGATGCCAATAAATAAATAGTTAAAGGATAAATGATAGAGAAACCCACTTACAGTAACAATAAAGAAGATTATATACTTAGGACTTGATTGAATGAGAAATGTGGAATGTTTAAAAATTTTTAAAATTATTTTTAAAGATATAAAAATAGACTTGGACAAATGGAAAGACATACCCTGTTCTTGACTAAGACAACTCAAAATAAAGATGTAGCTCTCCCCAAGTTAATTTACAAACTCAATGAAATCCTAATAAAAACATTCACAAGCTATTTTATGGAGTTAGGTAAGTTGACACTAAAATTCATTTTAAAAGCAAACGTAAAACAAATAGCCAGGAAAACTAAGGGGGACTAGCCATTCTAAAAATGAAAATATGCTAACAAGCCTTTATAATTAAAACATGTAATACTGGCACATAAGTAGATAAATAATCCAGAAAAATGAAATGCAACAGTCCACAATTTGACACATGTTAAAAGTGGCATTTCAAATCACTGGAGTAAAGATAAACTTCTAATAAATGGTGTTGGAACAACCAAGTAGCTATTTGGAAAGAGTTAAAATTAGATTCATATCTCATCGTATACATCAAAATACATATTAAATAAACTAGGGACCTAAATTTAAAAGTGAAACCATATAACTACCAGGGGAAAACATGAATGTATACCTCTTCAGTCATAGTTAGGAAAAGGCTTTCTAATTATGAATCAAAATCCAGAAGCAATACAAGAAAAGATCCTAAAAGTTCTCATCACAAGGAAGAAAATTTTTGTAACTATTGATGCCAACTAAACTTACTGTGGTAAACATTTCACAATATATGTATGTCAAGTCATTGTGCTGTACACTTTAAACTTACAAAGTGTTGTACGTCAATTATATGCCAATGAAACTAGAAGAAAAAAGATTGATAAATATGAACAAATACAAAAATCTAAAAATATCCAGGAGAAAATCTGCAAAGTCAAAAGATAACTGAAAAACCAAAAGAAAATATTCATGATACAACCACAGACAAAGGACCAATATCCACAATATGTCAAGAACTCCTAAAAACTGAGGAACAAACACCAAAAGCATAAAAGGTGGAAAAACATTTGAACCAACAATTTTCACACAAAAATTTTTTAAAAATCCCCAAATATATGAAAATATTTGAAGTTAGTCATAATCATTGAAGTGCAAATTAAAACACCTCAGGTATCATTTCTTAGCTCTTAGATGAGCAAAAATTGATGATGTCACATTCTGTTCATAAGGATGTAGGGAAACAGGCACTCCCATTTATTCCTTGTAAGAATAAAAATTGGCCCAACCCTTGGGAGATAAAATGGGCAATACATAACAAAACTACATATGTAATTACCTACTGATTCAGCAATCCAATTTCTAGGACTCTACCCTGATGACACCTCAAACAATTAGAAAATGCATATACACAATGTTATTCATTGCAGCCTTGTTTTTAACTGCAAATATTGGAAACAACCTAAAGCTCTTGCACAGGAAAGTCATTGAATATATTACATTAGAGCTATGCAACAGAGTACTAAGCAGCTGTATAAAAGAATGAGGAAGATTTCTATGAACTGAGCTTGGAGTATAGCAATTTTCACATCCCCCGCCCCCAAATTAATGAAAAAGAAAATTTTTTAAAAATTAATGAAAAATTAAAATAATCCAGGATATGAGGTAAACATGAGTAACAAATGAACCTAGTTATGTTATAAATGAATAACATAACCATGTTGAATAGGATGGAGAAGAAAATAATGAACCAAAGAAACTTTGTGAAAAACTATTGTGAAATACTGTGAGGCAAAAAGAATGGTACACAATTATTTTACTCTGTGTAGTTAATCAGTTTCTCACAAGGGTAAGGGTTGTCAACTTTGTAGCTACTTGATGTGTGTACCAGGACTGAACATATAAGTAAATGTATTACAGATCATGTGAACCAAATTTTTCACTGTTGGAGAAAAACGTTACAAACAAGGAAAAGCTGGAGGCTAGAATGAACTCTGTTATATTAGATTAGAATCACAGATATCAGTATAAATTTATAATTGTTCATATATTTATGCAGACACGGAAATAAGTATGGATGAAGATCCACACAGATTACCATACTTACAAACATTTCCCAGCTCTATCTATTAAGAGGGTCTGGAATCAATAAAACCCCAGTAGCAACAAGGATATCTAGCACCCAGATCTTGATTTCTAAAGACCATTCTCTAATCAAAGGAAAAAGAACTCCTTGGACAAGTAGCTTATTTCAGGGATGAGCAGGAAAAACAAGGCAAATCTGGAATATCTTGTGCTACCAAAAAAAAAAAAAAGAAAGTATCCAAAAAAGGAATGGGGCATGTCAACTAGACACTGAAGCCAGCCAAAGCTGGAATAATTTAAGCAAAATACATAATGATATTATTGAATTATAACTCCTAAAATAAATCAATATCCATATGTCCACACTAATATAAGTATGTAATTGAATAAGCAAACCAAGGGGATAAGGGACATACCTTGTTTAAAGGAATTCCAATTAACATATGTGGGAGGAATGAGGGACATACAAAATCTCATTTGGCAAACACAATAGTAATAACTGTTACAGACAGTTATTTAATTTAATAACTGTTACAGACAGTAATATTTACCAATAAATATTAAAGTCAGTGGGCAAAAGACTGAAGAAAAACAGGCTACTTCCTTGGTCTAAAAATATCTTTTCCAAGGTATATATTAATTATGAAAGGAAATACATTAAACTTATATTGGAAAAAACCTGAGCCACAGCACCTTCTTCAAATGTTGAAGGTTAAAACCATCAGTAATAAGATACATGATTATCATATATTCCCTGACATGATGCATATCACTGAGGATATATCACTTATTCTTGCCCTAAATTCCACAGCCTCATGAGAAAACATCAGACAAACCCAAATTGAAGGACATTCTATAAAATAACTGACCAGTCCTCTTAAAAGTGTCGAAGTCATAAAAGAAAAGTTAAGACTGAGAAACTATAAAATATTGAGGCAATAAAGAGACCCAACAACAAAAGGTAATGTGGAATCTTGAATTTGATATTAATTTCCTAGTTTTGATAATTATATTATAGTTGTGTAGGTTCTTAACATTAGGGGAAACTGAATGAAGGGTATATATGTGTAGTCTCTGTGTTATTTTTGCAACTTTTCTGTAGGCCTAAAATTATTTGAAAATAAAAAATATTTTTAAGAATCATAGCATTTTAAAAGTCAGGATTTTACTTCTAACTTGACATTGTGGTCTGAGCTCTAGTCCTAGCATTGATACTAAGAGATGTGACTTGAGTAAGTCACTTAACATCTCTGGGCTTCATTCATTCATTCATCCATTTATTCATTCAATGTACATTTATAATGTAATGACTGTTCTATTTTAATATTGTACAGTCTAGGAAAAAACTGAGAAACTATGGAAAACATTATTTATAACCTCAATTTCTCTTAATACATTATTCATACTACTCTAGATATTTTATTCAAGTTTTTCAAATTCATACTTTTCAAGCAAATCTTGTTTCCTTCCTAAGTTTGGTGCTCTATTGTTGTTGTTTTTTTTCTTTATCATTTACTTTTGGGCAAAAACAAGGCAGCAGAGAGCATAAACTACTGTTTGAGATCATATATCATCTTATTGTAAATATATTACTCTAAAAGACTGGTTTAATTCTTAGAAAAATCAATTAGCCTTTCATCAAATGCCAACTATGAAAGGCATAATAGAAGGTGGTGGGAATACAGAAATGAATGAGCAATAGTCCTAGCTGTAAGGAGCTGACAGTTATTCTGAGAACAGACATATATGTAAATGAATATTTGTAAGGCAATGTGAAAGCATTGTGATAGAGATATGTACCATCCCAGAAAGGAACGATCAACAGCCTGGGGGAGTAAGAAAATAATTTTCAAAAGAGATGTCAGGGTATTGGAAGACCAGCAGACAATTTTCAGGTAGGAAAGAAGGGCAGGGTATTTCATGATGTAGGATAGTATATGCGAATTTATAATTCTATGAAAAATTGGTGAGTTTCACACCAGTTGCATCATATGCTAAAGAGTGGTGGCAAAGGACTTAACCACTAAGCTGAAATGGAAGAGATGGACAAACATACCAGCTTTTCTCTAATTCTTGTCCTCCTTACTCTGCTCTCTTGCTTGCTCCCTTGTTGTTTTTCCATTACACCATAATTCATCCAAAAACCAAACCAACCAACAAACAAACCAAAACCAAAACCAAAAATAAGACAAAACGTATCCCATGAGCTTTACCTTAACTCTAGAGGCAACAAGGACCAAAAGGCTCATTCTTGTCTAAATGTCAAATTTTATTCTATAAACATTGATAAAGAAAGCATCTTGCATATAGAAGATTCTGGATAGACATAAATAAGAAATAGTCTTTACCTTGGAGATACTTAAGCAGTGGGGGGGAAGCATAGTCAAAAACATTTTTTTATAAAAAATCCCATCCTCAGAAATGACTTTTCCCTATGTACATCCCCAACCAATCCACTTCCCTTTCTGCAGCACATTAATGGAGATTTATGAGATGATTTGTCATTTGGGGCAAAGCATTGGGCAGCTAGATGGGTACCTTAAGGCAGCTCTCTGAAGTCATTTACCAAATTAAAATACAGAAAATCATCAGAGCTCATTAGGAAGCAGGAAAGCTGGCTGGATATTGGGTAGACAATTTTCCCACTGCCACCTATGGGGCAAAGAATAGACTGTGCTTGTCCAATACTCAGTTCTTCTAAGTAAGTATTTTTATCATTCTTTTGCTCAACTGTTAATACTTCATAAGGAAGCAGATTTTGTATTTTTTTAGAAAAGAAACTATACATTGGTGCACATGCTTAACTTCAACAATAAAATATATGTAACCACTAAACTATGTCTAATATTAATCCAGCTCAAGATCTGAAACTCAATTAAATTAACTTCCCTTGGTATGTGAAGCTGTGGTGACATTTAAAAATAGGCATCCTAAAGAGTTCTTATTTTTGAATGAAGCATATAAACTATCATATAAGCAAATAAGAAAAATATCACCTCTAGTTTCAGGTCACAATGCTTAAAATACCAAAACCTCCATTTTTCAGGTGACATTTTACCAAAAATGAAATTGAGCATATCATTAAATACATAGTTTTTAGGTCTAACATATAACTCTCAAATTATCCTGTATTTGCATATTACTACAACTGAATTTGGACAGAAGAAGCTTTTAATAACCAAAGGTAGATAAAACAACTTGTATGGTTCTCAAAAATTATATGCAACAATCATGTAGGAGGCAATGGCATTATTTTGACCATGATATAGAAATTTGGCATTATTCAAACTAGTTCTTACTGAAATTATTATTATTTTTGTTTGAAGCAAGTATAATTAATTTCTGAGGAAAAATATTTTTCCCCTAATAGCCTAAAAACTACATTGAGCATTTTGATATACAAATGGGATAGTCCAGGATGGTAAGGCAACAAGAAAGTTAGGATAGTGATTTTTATAGATGTTTAATACTGCGGACTTTCGTTTCTCTATTTTCTTCATTTTACATTTTCATTGACATAAAATTTCAAAAAATTTTATCATCCAGTAATTTTTTTTGAAACTCCAACTTCCATTATTAATCAGAATATTCTTTTAAATTCATTATCATCAATATTTTACCATGGGTATCTGCAAAAATACTTTAAAAGCAAATTCAATTTATTTTTTAAGATTTCTTTAAAAAGTCTGGGTGTTATTTAAATAGTGAGTTAAAATAATAAATATCACGTCACATGGTAGTTATTGATACTAAAACAATTTAGTAATAAGAATTTCTTCACAGAGTAGATGATTTCTAGAAAATAGTTCTTGAAACAAAAATTTTGTCTTCTTATTTAAACTTTTCTTCAAAAAATATACATTCAAAACCACAACATATAATTTCTATGTTTCGGTAACTAAACAAAATCAGTTTGTCATTCTTTTCCATCTTTAAGTACACATTTCTAAGCATATAGAGGTTGACTTTGAAGAGGATTTCTGAAATTTTAAAAGCTATGTTTTTAGTCAAGGAATGAATGACCTTGGAGGCCCAATTCATGGTTTACACATAAAGCTCTTGTTGGAGATTGAGTGTTGTTTTCTTTACTGTTAATTGTGGTAATCATATTTTAAATGACAGAATTTCTTCAAAAGATAAAGATAGATATTCACTGAGTTAGGAAACATTAAATTCTCTATAATGTGTCTGCCCTGCAGAAAGTCATCACTTTCCTCTCTCAAATTTATTCCTCACCTATTTCCCTACACCTCCTGAGATCTTCCAGAATCTTTCTGCAAACTTTCTGTGGAGCCATCTTAGGTGCCTCATGTATTTACTATAACTTACAAAACAACACCAAGCAATGTTTTCTCACAGAAAGTTTCTTTCTGCGATCAATTTAGTACTCATAATCTGTTAATGACATTCAATACATAAGTTGTTTGGGAGGGAACAAACCTCAGGCAACAGGGTCATTAAAAAGCTCCTAGAAAAGTAGGGATGTGATCTTAATTTTTGAAAGAAACTTCAGGCAAAAGGGAAAGAGTACATAATATAACTGAAGGAATAAGAATTTGGAGATCAGTTGGAAAATTGCTGCATTATTCCACCTCCGATGTGCAGGATGAACTAGCACAGTGGAAGTCTGTTTGGGAAATAACCTTAAATCTGTGTGAACAGAAATTGAATTTCCTTAGGAGCTAGAGTTCAATATTGTTATGAGAAGGAAATGGTAGGGGAAGGTGACAGATGATTTCGATCTCTTATTACTTTGGATGGAGAGCATACAGTTGCTCTCAGGAATCTCTAGACCAACTGACGGATATTTTTCATACTTTTTATTTTTTTATATCAGGCAACACCCAGACCATATGGAAGGCCCTCTACCCTGTGGTTGTTTTACTGCACTCAAGATTCTGGGCATCCTTTGCTGTACTTCAACCTTCTAGTTTCTGAAACCTGGTTGCATTAATCTAAACTACCACCACCAAATCATTCCCTTTCCCAAAGTATCCATTCCTTTTGTTGTTGTTGTTGTTTTAATCTTTTACTTTCAGTTAATTTGTTTCTGATTTGTGTCTCTAGCTAGATCTTGAAGGCAAAAGCAAAAAGTATCATACCATCAGGGCCGACATTTTTGTCAAAATTTGAGAGAATGGAAGCATGGGTGTTTGAGTGTCTGCAATACAAGAGATCCCAGTATGGAAAAATTTAGATTAGATCAGCATAGATTAAATACTGTGCTCCCCCCTAATCACTACTCATCTGGAAAAGGTCTATTCTGCTATTAAAATTGACCTTTTAGACTTTGTATGAAGTGATTGGATTAGAGACAATAAGATTTTCCACACTGGAAACTTATTAAATTTTTAAAACATTAAACAGATCAAAACATATAGTATAAAAATATTTTTAAACAGGGCAAGATACACTGACACTAATATATCTTAATGAAAAATTGTTTAACTTGACTTGGAACTCTACTTCATGTTTAAATAGCTGAATTAAGCTCAAGGGTTGTTCCAAATGTAAATAATCAGCCCTGTACATAAAAGACAATAATTAAGCTAAATACTGATTTCCTTTCCAAACTTTAAAAATTATACCAGGTTTCATCTGGTATTCCTTTCCCTTAATTTACTAAACAATAGAATTAGCATCAGAAGGAGAAAGAAGATAATTGTGAACACCATTCAGCCCTTTGACAGTAATCAAAATAACCAGTTACTTCAGAAAAGAAGACCAAGAGAAAGTGACAATTGATTCCAGAAAGAAATAGAGAAGTTGAGAATGTATATTTCATCATCTCTCAACTGGAAAGCTGGGGATATATGAAACTTGGATTTTAAATTAATTGCTTTTTCTTATGTGTACTTACACTATGAGAAGTGAAATGGATCCTTTGAAGTTTTACCCGGGTTTAATTAATGTGCTTATGGTTCCTTGAAGAAATATTTCAAAAGAAAATATAAGTGGAAGATAAGGCTGGCATACCCTCCAGTTAATGTTGATTAAAAAAAATGAAGCAGGAAACAGTTACTACTTTCCAATATTGTTAGAAACTTGCCACTCTGTTCTGTTTTGACCTCCATGATGACAAGACATTGAATACTTTGATGCCTCTTTCAATGATGTTAGTATTAGCAAAGAGTAACATCTCAAAAGAACATGCTTCCTCTCCCGTTTCACTCATATCCACTCCCACATGCACATTAAGTTCTAAACACCTTCATTTCCTTGAAGTGAGGATATTACTTTTCATTAAACAAATACTATTAAACCAGTTCTGTTATTCTCAACAATTTTCAGGTAAGAAGAGTAAACTGAAGAAGGCACTTTTTGATAACTAGCAAATGGCAGAGGTGGGATTTGAACCTAAGCCATCTGACTCTAGTATCCACACTTTTAACACTACTCTACTGTTCTAGATGCCTCATATAGACTCTGAGGGAGGAGTAGTCTTGGTAGCTGCTAGTATTATTTTCTAAAAAGATTATTTTTCCCCAATTCTCTTCAATTTCTTTCTTTTAGGGGGAGGAGAGGTAGAGTCATGGGTTTTATATCTGTGTTAGTAATATACAGTGAAATACTTCAATCATCATACACTTGACTTCTTTTATACCCCTAAATCTTCCCTGACTTATGATGGAGTTATATCCCAGTAACTCCATCATAAGTTGAAAATGCATTTAATGCATGTAAACTACCAAACATCATAGCTTAGCCTATGTTTATCTTAATTGTGCTCAGAATGTTTACATTAGCCTACAGTTGGGCAAAATCATTCAACAAAATGTTATTTTGTTTTAACTATGATACAATACAAGGAGGCCAAAAATAGGATGGACCATTTTTACATTTCAGTTATTGATTATTTTGAAGATTTTATTTATTTATTTGAGAGAGAGTGCGTGTGAAAGGTGGGAGGAGTAGAGGTGGGGGGGGGGCAAGGAGACTCCATGCCAATCATGGAACCCGACAGAGGGCTCAATCCCAGGACTCTGAGATCATGACCTGAGCCAAAACCAAGAGCTGGATGCTTAACCGACTGAGCCACCCAGGCACTCCTATTAATTGATTTTTAAATTGTATTATAATCTAAATTTTTATATCATTGGTGACAGTCTGCCTTCTTTTGTGGAACCAGATATAGCTACAATGATTCTAAGTTCCTACACAAATAGATCCTCAGAAATTGTCAATTTCATTGGCTGATATTACAAAATGAGAATCAGTGATTTTTCAGAATATTTAAGCTTCAACCAGATGTTATTCCTTTGCAGAGTAACTGAATCATCAAAAGATAAAAGCTCCAGATACAGCTTTAGGAATCTTCTTGTCTTTAAGGAAATGAGCCATGTTGAGAAGGGGAAACTCAGTTAGAGATACAAATATTCATTTTATTAGGATCCTTCACTTATAAATTCAACATGTATTTATTAAGCATCTATTGTATGTCAGTTCCTGTTCTGCAGCAGAGAAATGATGCCACATATATTACCAGGGTAAGTTTCACATGGAATGTCATTTAATGCCTTTGTTGAATTCAGTTACTTTTTCAACTGGCTCATATGGCAATTAAATGTTCATTTTTCATAGAAAGTTGTTAAAAGAGATTTTTGCTGGCTTTGCTTTATTTTTTTTTTCTTTTAAGTACAACAAAAGATAAAAACAAAACAAAACAAACCTACTAGCTCAGTTAACCTACCTTAGATTATTTTCTATTTTTCACATGCCGGCTCATTATGTTTAATGTTCCCGACCGAGTTATAATCTTTATGGAAATAGAAAAACACACAAATGTGTTCTAAATAAGGGTATGGACATGTGTATTCATTGCATGAAGGTTGTTAGCTGACTAACTACTCTGGTTACAGACTGATTTTTATTATTTCAGGGAAAAGGTAGGTATTAATATAGTCTATGTATATAACATGTCCTTTGTTCATCATTTCTTTGCTTGAATCACTGGCCCAATAACTAGCACCCATCAGAGACTAGAGGAACATAGGGTGAAAGGCCTATCAGTTAATTTGCAACATTTCCTTTTAAAAGACTATTTGGTTTTATTTTGTAATCAAAACAATTAATGCAATAGGATGGGATAATCTATATCTCTTTAATCCTTTATAGCTTGAATTTTATCAGATTTTTTTTAACACAACTCAAATGACAGATTAGTCATGCATCAGAATGGAGTATTATTTCCTATCAATGGGCATCAGGGCCTATAGAGAATATAGAATAAATAGTTCTGAGAGGGCAAGAGAATAATCTTCCTCATATGGCAATTTTCTTACTGGGTTTGGGTATCATTGTGGTCCGTATTGGCCAGAACTGCCATTTAGTTTTCTGTAGGCTAGCATTTCTTACAAACAAGACAAGGAAAAATTTAAAGAAATATCATATACTACCAAATCCTCCCTTCAAAAGAAAAGTTACTGATAAATTATTTTCATAACTATGATTACAGACAGTAAATTCTGTACATTCTGTACATCAAAAACATGTTATAATTGGTTAGAAATTTTGTACTTTATCATTTCACATAAAGTTTAGACAAAATAAAAACATATTTAGCTCTTTCTGTTGTTCATCATAGTTAAATATAAATTCATGTTCCCTTAACAACAACAACAAAATAATAATACTGGGAAAAAATTGCTTACCTATTAATGTGCTGCTTCTTGCTCTATATCAAACTAACACATAAAAAAATGCTTTCAGAACATAAATATCATAGTTTCAAAATAAATTAGTATTAATAAAAAAGTCATATTTATTGTTCTTTTCTTTGTATTTTTGTATACTCACCAAAAATAACCTGAGATTTTGACTATTCCAGATAAAAATTCCAAAGCATAAAATAATTTCCAGGAATTAACTTTATCTTAGTACACACATATGTGTAGGTAGGTATAGGGATATGTACACACACACACACACACGCATATATATACATATATATTTTAGTATAAATATGTAATACTACACTAACAAATACATGTATTATACTCTACTATCTTTACATGTATCTCTGCAAGTCATGCTAGTCTTGACTAGCTAGTGAATTATAATATTTATTTCTTATGACTATGGTATAGCAGCTAGATTAATACAAAAAAGAGAATTGTAAGAAAATAGAAATAAGGACTGATGAACTAAGTACTTTAAAATCTTCAAAATAAAATTACTTAAATATCACAGTGAGAAAAATAGATATGTGTTAATTGAGGAGTAAAAAAAAGCCTCAGAACTTCTCATGAAAAGTTCAATGCATTCTTCACAAGGAAATGGCCATGAAGTTAACGTATTTAGACAAGGATACCTAAGTGGAGGCACTTTAAAAATATCCTGAAGTAATTCTGTAGTTGTTTCCTTCCTGATCTCTACCTACTTCTGATGAACTCAACGTAAATAAACATTTGCTTTTTCAAAATCAGCTTCTTCCTCTAAGGTAATTCCTTCTGCTGTTCTCAAATCCAAGCTGTGAACCTGACCTTCTCCATAGTGAGATCAGAATAACTCCATCCATTTTCACGGGTCAGTAAAGGCCAATTGCTATAAGGTGACATCCTGAGTTAAAGGGAACAATACTTTGAAGTCAACCAAAAGATATATAGCATGGTAGTCTGACAAGCTAGTATTTTTTGAAATGTCCACATTAGTTTGTTTACTTGGGGACCTCTAGACATTGTATACATTAAAAAACATTGTATTTAATACCTCAGATAAAATTATGGGGAAAAAAAAGCCTCGCAGAAAGTTGGTTTTCTCTTCCTATTAGATGCAAATACATCTAATTAAGCAGAAGCACAGCAGTGGAATTTTGTAGTGTCCATTACACGTTTGAATTGTGAACAGGCCATTTATGAATTCATCTGAGAGGGAAGCTTACTGCCAGCTGGTGTCAGAAATGGAATCATTATCAGGCATTGTATAGTTGTCAAAAATAATAACAAGCATCATTGACCTTGGCCAAATTTGAACTGGCTATTTAAAAACAGAAATATTAGAAAGTGACATTACTGCTTGTAGGAGCTATAATGTTTTTAAAATATACCCCCCAAGAAACCCTCAAAACAAATTGTTTGTGATTTATCATTGCTAAATATCTGGATTATAAGAGAATTTTGTAGTGTAATAAACACAAATAAAATCAGTTCTCTTTAAAAAAAAAAAAAGACTTTGGAAAACTGTCGTAAGCTACTTGCTCACCCTGGACCTCTCCTATGGGGTTCCATTATTTACAGAAATGTAGTTTCTTGTAATAAAAGACAAAAGATTTAGAGTGGAAAAAAAATCCCAGTACAGGTCATAGATCAGTCTTTACTAGCTATAGGATACTAATTATTTCACTGTTTGAGGTGGGGGAGTGTGATATCTTCTCCTTCCCATAGTTAATGCATGTATCGTGTGATAAGGCTTTGTAAACTACATTTTAATATACTACTTTAATGTTATTTGTTTTATTTAAAGCAGTTGCTTATTAGTAAGTGTAAATAATACCCAGATGAAAACCCCAGACTATTTATCAATATAGCAAATGTAATAAATATATTCATTAGCACTTGGGGGATACACTCAATAAAAACTTGTGAATAAATAGGTGAATTGGATAACATCTAAATAACTTAATCTTATTTTTTTTCTACAATAAAAACCTTTGAATTTTTATTAGTAATGTTTGTGTCTTCCTAGTGGAGTAGATCATCTTAAATTTGAATATAGAGTCATAGGAACTGTGGAACTATCGGAAATAACATAGAAAATGGTAACAAAATCTCTGTAAAACTCTTCCCATTACTTACAAAGAAATTTTATCCCTATTGTCAAAATATTAGATCTTATTTTGCTTGTATGTGAAATTATGAGATTAAATATGTGCAGAATTGTTTCAACGTATTCTTTGGCAAAGATAAATTAAATTTTTTTTTTTAAGATTTTATTTATTTGACAGAGAGAGACACAGCGAGAGAGGGAACACAAGCAGGGGGAGCGCGAGAGGGAGATGCAGGCTTCCCGCGGAGCAAGGAGCCTGATGTGGGGCTCCATCCTAGGACCCTGGGATCACGACCTGAGCTGAAGGCAGACACTTAACGACTGAGCCACCCAGGCGCCCAAAGATAAATTAATTTATCTTGTTTTACAACAGAACATTTCAGCAATCTACAAACACTTAAAAAAAAAAGAATTGATAATTGAGTTTTCAAAATGTATATTTGGACAATCTATAATCATAGTTGCATATATGTGTAATAAATAATAAAAGCAAAAGAAGTCAAAATTTTAAATATTTTAGAGATATTTCCTTAGCATCTACTTAGAATAAAACATACTAAATTTCATTTTCAGAAAATATTTCCATGAATAACTCAGTAATATTACATCCTCTCTTCCCATGGTTCAAATATGTATGAGTCAGTTATCATGTAAAACAAGTATTGCTTTTAATGGTTTACTTAAAATGATCCTATTTTCATATTTCATCTATTAGAGAGAAAAACTGACTACTACCTTTTTGGCACCAGATGTACATTTTAAAAATTATGTTAAAAAAACAACTGGAAACACCCTAAAAAAGTATAGAATGGAGAAATTGTGCCATATTCACATAAACATATTACACCACAATAAAAATGAACAACATACTGATACATGCAAATGGGAAACCACATGAACAAAATGCTGAATAACATAAGCCAGACAAAAACGCATACCTGGTGTGTGATTCTATTTATATGAAATAAAAAAAAAACCTGGTAAATCTCATCTATAGTGAGAGATATCAGTAGGGCATGAGATATCCTTCTGGAGTGTTGGAAATGTCTATATCCTGATCTGTGAGGGGATAACACGTCTAAATGCATTTGAGTACATATATGTCAGCCATTCATCCAGCTGTATGCTTAAGAATTGTACATGTTAAATATCTCCATTTAAAAAAAAAAGAACTTTTAATCTTGTAAAGAAAGAAAAATCCGAAGGACTATCTTCAATTTTTTTCAGGAAAGATGCTAAGTAAATGCTTCAACAAAACTCATTAAAGGATTAGAGTGCCCTAGAATATACATCATAGACCAAATTATAAACTAGAAACTTTTAATAATATGGCTTTACAGAAACAATAACTCATGGGGAAGTTTATATTCAATTATATTACTTTTTATTGGCCTTTTCTATACTTAACAATGAAGTTAATCCTCCTTCCATTATGTTTCCATACCACTACAGTTTTTTTCAAATAAGAAAAACATAATGTTTGCTACCTGGGTATAAATGACTTTACAGGCTAAGAGGCCATTGTGTAGAGAAAGGAATATAAAACTAGAAGGAAGATCTGTATTCAAAACCAACCCTCTGGGAACTAGTGTTATTACCATGAGCAAAAAAAGGCCATTTTTTTCCCAAGTCACTATTTTCTCCTGCAAAAAACAAGAGAGTTAAGGAAATATTATTCAATGATCACAGCTCTGAAAGCCAAGGAGTCAAACATCTGAGTGTTGGAAAAGTGATTTTGAACCAAATTTTTCAGTGTTTGTCAAGATATTTTGAACCACAATATCAGCATTAGATGAAACAATTGAGATAAAATGAACAGTTTTATAAAAGTATATTACATGCCCAATTCTTTGTATGGGCATGTATCCCCATTTCTTTTAAGTTTTATTTATCCCCATTTTTTTTAAGTTTTAGTCCTATCAACAGAGGTTAGAAATCTACTGTTTAAAACAGTTACCAACAATTGGTCTCTATTTCAAGTTTCTTTCTGCACAGCATGTGATATAGACAAATTATGAATTGTAAAGAGACATGGTTGGTTGTCTAGTGGGAAACACCTACTTCAGAGCAGTGAAGCACTTTGGAAGGGATTCTGAGTCTTTGCTTCTGTGGGATGCCATAAGCGTGCGCTGCTTGGGAACAGTGGATGGTTATCAGTGGCCAGAGGGAAAAATCACAGGGCCTCTCTAAGACTTTCACCTCTTTGGTTTTAATAACATATATGCTAACAAATCAAGCTAATGAAATTTCTTGACTGAGATATTTGCCCCTATTGTGTTATTCCACAGGTCTTAATATTTTAAGCCACTGATGTGCCAAAGAGCCTCACAGTAAAAATGAAGCTGTTGCCCATATATATTATCTTTTTTTTTCTGGAGAAAAGCTGCTGATGACGAAAAATGGTTCAGTTGTCACTGGCTATTGCTTAACTCAGAACAATATTAAAAGTACTCCAAATATTAAAAGTACTGGGGTGCTTGGGCGGCTCAAACATTAAAAGTACTGGGCACGTGGGTGGCTCAGTCAATTAAGTGCCTGCCTTTGGCTCAGGTCATGATCCCAGGGTTCTGGGATCGAGCCCCACATCGGGCTCCCTGCTCCGTGAGGAGCCTGCTTCTCCCTCTCCCTCTATGTGCTCCTGCTCATGTGCACTCTCTCTCTCTCTCTCCAATAAATAAGTTAAAGCCTTAAAAAAATATTAAAAGTACTTATGTATAAAAAATCTGTGTCTCCCACTACTCTCCATCAAATGACTGATTTTAATATTTTTTTGTTTAAAAAAGAGCATTTAACTCAAAAGGTTATAGTTAATGTTCCTAATACTCTCAAGGTCAAGATCATTAAATATGTAGTACAGTGGATAACAGCATGATGTAGAACTTGGAAGCACCACTAACATAGGTTCAAATCCTAACATCAACACTTAACTAGCCCTGAAACTGGGAAAATTACTTAAGCACTCTGAGCCTCCCATCTGTACAATAGGGATAATTATCCCCACCTTTGATGGTTATTTAAAGGATTACGTGAGATGAGCTATATGGGGAACTGCACAGGATCTGAATCATTGCATCAAAGACCGGGTATGTATAACATTTTCAACGGCAGGGCTCAGTCACTTGAAAAAATGTTGTAGACAGGATAAAGGGTTCCATCAGCATACAAGTAACAAATGAGTCAGTTTTCTAATTACCTCCAAGGTCAAGTTTTTGAAATTCTTTTAGTAATACTCTTAGGAAAGCAAACTATTGTTGAAATAGTAATGGGTTGATTATAATAAATCTCTGAGCTTACACAGGGTAAAAGCTCTTTCATTCCCTGGTCTAGTGTAATCCCTCACCTTCTACTTCCCCTTCTTCCTCTAACCAACAACATGCCTTCCTGAAGAGTTTTAGAAAAACTTTGCTATCCCTAGCTCCAAAGAAAAGAAGTCTATCTCAAGACCAGGAAAACTTGGTCAAGAACAGGTCTCTACCTGATGGAATAATATTAACAACAGTAGTTTATCACTATTGAGTACGTAAGTAGCTCCAAGTAAAATGCATGGATTAAAAAAAAAAAAAAGCTGATTTCCCAGAAATGTAGGTTGATAGTCATTGCTTATAATCCAATACACAAAAACAGTTTACCAGTATTCCCCATTTTTACCAATGTACCTATATCTTACTCTTGATATTTTCCTTATCATTAAGCAAAGAAAATATGAAGATTTCTTATACATACACACACACTTGCACACCATCTCATGAACATGCATACACACATACACACACTTTTTCCAGCTACAGCTGAATCATTTTGCACATCATCAGGGATAATATAATACAAATAGCATAAAGGAATAGAGTGCATACAGTGGGTCTACACACTGAATAATCAATTTTGACAAACCTGCTGTAAGTTTTGGTCTGGTTATAATTTCCAACCCTTCAATGGTTCTACCATCTAAATAGAAATTGTCTCAGGTATTCATAAGTATTAATTTCCTTCATCTAGTAAACCTAGTAATGATGCTTCCAATCCAATTTAAAAACCATTAAAATGTGTGACTTTTAAACCCATTATAATTTAGCTCATTTCTGTGAAATTTAGTTCGAAGAAAGCAGCTGTGCATTTGCACATCTGTAAATTACTTTTAATTGCACTTTTCTCAAGTGAGAAAGGAGAAGCTTAACCTTCAATGCAATTTGTATATCTGACCACAGAAATGCTAGTAAACACCTGTGCTTTATGTATAATTTCATTTTGGACTACATGATCTCAACTCACTATTAATCCAGACTTATATGTAATTTAGCTACTCCACATTTGATCTTGAGAAGATTTTAAGATGGAGAGTGGAGACTGTAAGATATTTGGTCACCTTAAGTTATTTACTTATCTAAGAGGAGAGAACAAATTTCATAGGTAGACATGACTAGTTCTGAAAGCAAAAAATGGGCAAATACTATTAAATTCATTCTTAATGACTTGGATATTGAAAATTAAAATAAATTCCAGATATGAGGTAGCTTGATAACTTACATTTTATCTAAGACCTATTCATTCAATAAATCAGCCCTTTGTCTTATACCAGGCATTCTGAACTACTGATTAGCAAAGTCAATTACTGCCTTCTAGTAACAAATAGCAGTTTCCAAATTAAATTTGTTGGCACAAAAATATGTCAATAGAAAAATGTTATCATTCCATAAATATTCTGAACTGATTATTGCTGTGTTTCATCTGCCCAAATCACAAATCATTCTGTTTCTACATTCTTGTTGATTCATTTCCTGACAATCGAAGATGTTTTAGAAATAGCTAAATCACACTTCAGTAGGAATTTTCTGTGCATCAACCTTTTTGAATGTCCCACCTGACTGTATTTAAAACTGACTATTGACCAAAAAAAAAAAAAAAAAAAATCTCTAGGGAGTATCTGGGAATGGAGAGAAAAGAACATGTGATCAGGTTAGAATCCACCAAAACAAGCAATGGCAACATACATATAATTTTCAAAAACTGCTCCACTCACAGAAAATACACATCTAAATCATCCTGCCTCATGAAAAATGTAATAGAAAAATTTTTAAAGAAATGCTTATTTTAAACAGTAATTTGCAGATGATATCTCAAATAGAATTAAAGTTTATCCCACAAGTTTAATTTCAGGACAATAGCTTTTATCATTTAAATATTTTGGACACATGATATATATTGCCATATATTACTTTGAACACAAAACAATTTACAAACTCACACATTGAATATATACGTCGTAGTCTTGAGCAACTGGACCTTTCACACGCAACTGCCTGCATTCTTCAGGAAAGTGTCCAGGTTTAGGGAAGAACGAAAAACTAATTATGCTTGCTAAGGCTGACTTAGCTTGGTTATTACGCTGATTTTGTCATCTGATTGAGCTGATTTTTTAAAAAAAATCACCATCCACAGAACACTGCCTCTGCCAAAGAAACCCCAACCATACACCTTCCACTGAACAATAAGAATGAATGTGTTCGGCTGCAACCCCTGTCTCTAAAAAATGTCTGAGAATAGTGATGTGTAGCTCTGAAGGAAGACTAGGGGATTTAAATTGGGACATGACCGCATGGGCCATAGATCATATAGACGGGGCCACAACCATCCCTCTGCTGCCCCTTTCTCAGCTGTTTCTAAGTGAAGAAGAGTCAATGAAGGTTGTTCTTAGAGCCCACTGTCTATCTTTCCAGCGTGTTGTTTATGTGTGAATAGAAAGTTGTGATTAGTTGTTATAAAAATACACCATGTCATTAATCTCAATCTCATTTTCTCTTTTAGTTTTTTAACTGAAGTCCACAGAAAGCCCGTGCATCACTCACATTTCGATCAACATTCAAAAATACAATCACTCCTTTCAAAATCTCCACAAATAGTGAAGTAGTTGCTAAACACAGGAGGAAAAATTTTTTTGAAATATTTTAAGCATTCCCCCCCAACACATGTTGACCTCTTCTGTTAATGGGAGAAATAGAAGTTAAGGCACCACTTAGCCTCATGGTATTTTTAAAGAAAAACATTATGCAACATTTCAATAATAGCAAAGAGTAGGCAATTATAAAATTAGGAAATATTACTAGTTTTTGAAGCAAATGATGGAATTCCAGACTCTCTATAAATTAGTAATTATGTAAGGCCAGTAATAATCAAGTATTTAGAATCATCACCCAAACATGTAAATGACCACTAACTTAAGCCGGATATTCAGTGCTTTAAATGATCCCAATCATCAGATTTGATGTGATTGTCTATACTGAAGTCAAACACAGACTAGATTTCATAAGAAACTCAAACTTTTTGCTTATTTAGAGCAATGTGGAATAAGAATAAACTTAGAGCTTCCTACTAAACTTTCTAGCCTAATACTCACAAGACAGATATCTTAGGAGATGGGAAGATAGTCAGGTCGACAAACATACCTGAACACATAAACAAGAGAAAATTCAGGTTTTTTAGAAAAAAATTTGAGCACCAAAGAAGAGATCCCTTTGCTAATCTTGACTTTGAGAGAAGAATAGACAGATAGGCATAAATCATCATTGTTCAAATATATAATAGGTCAGGTTGCTGGTAAAATAAGCCCTACCCTGTTTAAAAACTATATCACATAGCAATATTTACTTTATGATAATTTAAAAATTAAACCGGTATTAAGTGAAAAATGCAACAAGTGTAAATCAACCATTCTTTTATATGAAAAGGACTTCAACTTGGAGAACATTATTCTCTTATTCACTATTAACTAAAATTTAAATCAAAGCACAACATTTAAAAATTACTTGGTTACCTAATTTATAGTTACATGTTGGGCATTTGGAAATATGATAGTTAAAACACTGCACTTAATTCTATGGAGAAAGTCTTACAAATGCATTACAAATTGCAATTAATTTTTTGATGTTCAAAATGTATTGCATTAACGAAATGACAAAATATTCCCCTCGGCCGTTTACATGAAAAGTATCTCCTTTTACTTTGCACATACTTTCTCCAAAACAACAAAGGTTGGTGTCTCACATGCTTCACTTATTTACTTTTGTTATTGCGAATCCAAGATCACCTCACGTATACTAATCTTTTATGGCAGAGGTCAGTGACGTTGTGTCAAAATTCAATAATGCTGCTCTATCTAGTATAGCAATACATTTATCTCAGCGCTGGAATTTAGATCATGTAGAACAAAGCATTTCATTTAAATGATGAAACACTCATCAAGAATGCCCTCTTGCAAACACTTTTCACATTTTAAAAACTGTGGATAAAATACTGCAGTTGTAAAGCCTTCTTTTCAATACAAAATTAAAGTTAACACTTAATTATGTAATATCTCTTTTAATTAGGGGACAGAAAGCATTTTATGTGCCTGTTGCATAGTTGAAACAAACAAAAGCTCTGTCACATTTAAAATGGTAGAGGTGCATGATCTAAATTGACAAATACAAACGAATTTCACTTTTTCTGAAGAGTGAAGAAGTTTCTACTTATAACGTGGAATAGATTTTAATATTCCCAAGGGGATGGAAAAAATGACAAATGAAACAAATTCAAGCTGTTAAAATAGAATAGATTTAACAAAAAGTTTTAACTATTTTTTATTTTTAAAAGTAATTTGGATTCTGAATATTGTTTTTAAAATGTTAACTCACCAAAAGAAATGTAATCAGTATTTTGCATTTATGGTCCCAAGTAAAATTAGCTAATAATTCTGCCAAAAAGCCTACACCACTGAAATGCTCAATTACAATTCATAGCTATAGCAAAAGAAAGTAAATACCTTAGGATTTATCGTAAAGAGTATGACAAATTCTTCTCTATACTTACTTTTTATACCTCAACTCAAAAATATTTTTCAGTTAATCATGTACAATTAAGTTTTTTTCTGAACTCACTAACATATATGTGTACTTTAAAAGTTCTGTTTTTTACGGCATTTACTTTGCTATCACCTCTAATTAACCCCCCCAAAAGAACCTAAAGTTTTCAGTAGATAAATTTTTAGTATATTTTAGAGAAATATTCTGCCAATTTCAAATAAGTAAAATATTCTGCCAATTTCAAATAATAGAAAATGAAAACAGAAAATAATGTTATGTGTATGAGAGCTAAGATTACAATAAAAATAGAATTCAAAAATAATTTTTAAGCCAGAATTATGCTGAATAAGACAAGCGATCTTATTGTTCTTGCACCTGTTTGATGATAGTTAATGATAACATGTTTCTGTTTTTACCTAAATTTTGAAATGTTATGTATTAATTCCTTTTTAAAAAATATCAAAGTTTGCATTAAATGAGAATTCCACTGTGAACTCATATAGAAGTATAGAACTTATCCAGGTAAATTTCTATAAATAGCAGATATGTATTACCTTTTCCCAATTCATATAATCTCTATATTTTAATGTTGACTGATATAATTTCAAACACTCTTTGCCTCAAAGCAACTAGTAGTAAGGTATATACAGGATCATAATTCAGCCCACAACAATACAAGACATTTTTTATATAAACACAAATTATCTATAAACATAAATTGATCTGAAGGAAATCAAGATACATTTCCTAATACTAAAATTTACTTAAAGATAATTTTCACTTTTTTTCTATGACCCATATTAGCAACATTTTACACCATGTAATAATAAGGGAAAGATAAACATAGTGATAAATATATGAAAAACATACCTAATAAGACAGCTCTAAATCATATTTCTTTAAAGGGTGACTAAATCTTCTCATTAATATTTTAAAGAGAAATATGATTATTTTAAAGTAAAAAATAAAGTTTCACTCTAGATTACTTTAGACTAACATATGAAGCAAAATAATATTTAGGACAGTGATAATAGGATTTCTTAAAATGAAACAAAGCAACCGAAATCCTTCCTACTTTTCTGCTTTTAAATACTCTGCAATGTGTCTATTTTTAATGTCTAAAGGTATTGCTGAAAATGGCTATATAAAATCTGAGGTTGTTAATATCTGATTACTGTAGTATTTCATCGCAACTTAAGAATTTAACTCTTAAAATACTGGAGCAAAAAATAACGTATCGGCTTACATCACCAAATTCAGTTATAGTAAAATCAAAATCAACAGTTCCAAATATTGAGTGTAAGGTGCCTTTCAGCTTCAAAAGTTCTTTCATGAAAAATCATTTTTAGTTGCAAAAAGCAATTGAATACAATTATCTAAAGTTATCCAGTCATGTATATATACCAAACATTTCTTTAAAACATTTGTTAGAAATACTATCAAGGTGTTAATAAATTTTTAAAATTATAATAAATGTTAATATTTTTTAGAATCCCAAACACCATAGTTAAAAATTGTGTTCCTAGTTAAAAAATGTGAAACTTAATTGTGCATACAACGAAACTTCTAGAAAACTTCATTACTTACTGTTCACTGAGTATTACTTACAGAGATTAACAGTTTTAAGAATTCATCTGTTATTTATCCTGAAGTGTTTTGAATAACCCTTTCGTACTGTATACATCTCAATGAGATGACCACCCCTACTCTGGTCTGCTGAGAAAAACAGAAAAAAAAAATCGGTAAATTTTCTTTCAGGTTGTTCTTGTTCTAACCTATTTTAGGTGGCCACAGCAGGAATTCATAATGATAAAAAGCAACAATATCGGGAAAATTTTTTATATGCTTGTTTCATATTTACTGTATAAAGTCATTTTGACATGTCTACACAACTGGTTGTGGCAGGTTTCAGACATGATTTCTAATCAAAAAAAAAAAAAAAAAGAAAGAAAGAAAAAAAAAATTGCTCCAGGTTCTTTACAGAAAGCTTGCCGCTGGGAAGTTGATTTTGGCCAAGTGCCAAAATCATGTGCAAAGGGGCCTCATTAGGGATTCATGGCAGCCTTCAGCGCTAACAAAAAATGTGACCCAACAGGCTAAATCAGCGACTAAAATTAAAAAGTAAGAGACAAAGACAACTTACTTAATATTCCTTCCAAAGCAACATTAAACTTTTTTTGGTAATTAAACCCTTGTTAGTCTAATGCAGCGTTCCTCTGTCCTCAAATGATTGTACAATTACTCTTTAAAACTTGTCAATTTCCCTTCTAAATACACTTTCTTTCTGTGGCAGTTTACAAAGATTTTGCTATAAAGTAAAACTCTATATCCACTATAATCAGTTCAATAGCAGAAAACAAAATCGTAAAAATGCAGACCACAGTATTCCCTTAAGATTTAAACAAACAAACAAAAAATAAGCAAACAATAGTCAGTACCTTTTAAACTTCTACAAAAGTGAACATGCACACTCCAAAGTCACGTCGATGGTGAGGAATCATTCTCACCGCCCAACTTTTCCCCCCAAAAGTAGATTTGATATGTAGCCTTACCTAGATGTCTTCTGGCTTTTCTGCAGATCAAAAAGTTTCCTGCCTAAGCACACAGATATTCTTTCACAAGCCATAAAGGCCCTTTTATGAATCCAGCACTGTAACAGGCTGCTTTCCACACCACGTTGAGAGCCCAGTGCGTCAGCTCTCAAGATAAAATACATTGCTAATACACAATTAGTGGGAGAGGTTGTCTATTGGAGAATTTATCTTAACGAAAGAAGGAGAAAGAAAGAAGGTTTTTTTTTTTTTCTTTTTCTTTTTCTTCTTTTTTTTTTTTTTTGGAAAAAGCAAAGAGGGTGCGGTCAGATGTTAGCTTTTGCCTGAGAAAAGGGCCCTACACTGCACTAGTACCTAAATACTAGCAGAAGCTGCCTGGGAAGAGAGCCAATGGAAGGACTTTGTTTGACCCAGCTGCCAATCTCCCCTGAAGCCGTGCGCCAGACTAAACACTCACACTATTTTAACTCAAATCAGGCTACAGCAGCTGTTTGCTTTCCGGCTCTGAGCTCTGCACCCACCATGGCCTGTGCAGTTCACCCGGCGCGCTCTGCTCACTGCCTGGCTGAAATCTGTTCCGGGTTGGGATTTGTCACTGGAGAGCGAATTTTAACCCTATTCCTCGTGGTAACTACGGACTGTGTTGTTCTGCATTTGGATCTGGTGATTTGGGATAATTTTATGATCTTTTAAAAGAAGAGTGATATTTCTTTCATAACATAGATGAGAACTGAGATTTGAAGGATTCGTGCATTTCTTTGAAACTCTAAGCCTAAACTCTTTTGAGATGTGCAAATTAACACTAAAATCGCCCTTACGTGTGACATAACAAGGCCCTGACCAGGCATCTCCACAAAGATGGTACCTATTCACCCTAATGCAAACTTCTTCAAGCCTGGCAAGATAGCAGGTTGACATCACAGGACTGGAGAGACTCACATCATTCATTCTAAGAGTTAGTACTGACTTGCTTCATGCTCTGGAAAGTTCCTCCAGAAGCAACACTGAGGCACCCCAGCAGTTTGTTTTCCTTATATGAGAAAGTACCAAGTGACCCAATTTACCTTTCTTAAATTTCTTAACTATTAGGCTGAGTGTAAAAATTATAACCTGAATTGTAAAACATTAAAATTTGCCCACTGGTAGTCTAAAGTGGAAAGGAAAGAGAAGTTAGTCAGGGAAGTACAGTTTAAGTAATCATCAAAGTTACCTGAAGTAGGAGGGAGCAGATTTGATAACAAAGATCTATTGCACACTAAATAGGAGCCAAGCATTGTATATGTGGAGAAATAAATCAGTAAGTCATTCAACGTGTGGAAGAGAGAGAAGTTAAGAGGAGTATGATAACATGGCTGTCACCAAGGTATACTTACTAAATATATATATATATATATTATATATATTACTTACTAAATATATATATTATATATATATAAAATATATAAAATTCCTAATTAGGGACCATGGTGGTGAGAGAAGACAGCATCTTTTCATTTAGGGATTTTGGTTTTGCTGTTGCATTGGGGTAGAAAGATGTCTCTTAATTTAGGGCAAATAGCCAGTAACACTTGTTTTATTTTTAACTTAAATAATTTGGTTCACTCTGTAGTTGGAAGATGAGCAAAAAAGAAACGTTTTCCAAGTACTGTGAAAGTATGTCCAGGAACGTTTTCAAAAAGTTGTTTCTTCTGTTTTAAGCCGAGGTTACTTTGTTTCTCTTCCTGCCCCCAAATGATATGTCTGTTTTCTTATCTTAGAAACTAGAGATCAAAATTACAAAAATTGTAATTTTATAATAAAATGTTATTTCCTCAGATGAGAAGTGGTGAATATGGTTATAGAGAAGTTGAACTATTAGGTTTTATGGGTGCACATAAACTGAAAGACCCAATTCATTAAAAATGCCTGTCAAGATAATATTGTATAACAGGTGGGTTACTGTCCTTGTTCTGACAATAATACGTGTATAAACCCAAAAGATTCCCACTGGATCTGGCTTTCTACATAGCAGAGTATAGTTTGATGCTCAAAATTCTTATGGAATCAAATAAAATGCTGGGAAATGGTTTCTTTTGTGTCCTTTTCATTCAACTCAAGAAAATATTCAACACGTTTCTCTGAATGGTCTATTACAAACTACCCAAGTATGTACTGACTGCTTCCTGCTCTGGAAAGTTCCTCTAGAAATAACACTGAGCACAGCTTTAAATGGGGATACCGTAGTAGCTTTTGTTCATCTCAGTAATTACTTCTCTTATACTGCATTCTGAGTTTCGGTCTTCTCCTTAGATGCCTGTGCCCAAAGCGGTTAGTTCACATCATGAGTTTTATGGGCTGAATTGTGTGTTCTCCTTCCCGCATTTCATATGTTGAAGTCCTCACTGCCAGGACCCAGAATGTGACTGTATTTGGAGATAGGAACTTGAAAGAGATAATTTTGTTAAATGAGGTCATTAGGGTAGGCCCTGATCCAATAGGACTAGTGAGTGTCCTTATAAGAAGAGATTAGGACACAGATACACACAGAGGGAAGATCATGTGAAGACACAGGAAGAAGTTTATCTGCAGCCAAGGAGAGGGGTTCAGAGGAAACCAAACCTGCAGGCCCTTGATCTTAGACCTGTAGCTGCCGGGATTGTGAAAAAATAAAAAGTCATCCAGTTTGTGGTTTTGTTATGGCAACCTGAGGAAACTAATACAATGTCTAAGTAAAAAGGAGAGAAAAATTGTCTTATTGTTGGAATACAATTTGTATCTATACTCAGGTGTTTGATTTTGTCCAAGACATGAAGGAAGTGTACATTATTCCTATCTTCCAGAAAAGAGGAAAAATTACATGTATGCTGAAGTTTTAGCTAAAAGCCATACATGATGTTGAGACTGAAGGACAATATAACACAATTGCCACCCTCCGCGGTGCTTCTCATTTCATATTTTGAACAGGAATATTGTGCTTAAGTCATTGTCTGGTATACAGTAAAACAGTAGGTGCACGATTAATATGAACAAACTTTACAAAGAATTATGGAATAAATAGGTGCCTGGTTATTCCTTTAGGACAATAAAAATGGTGTGTAAACCTTTGGTTTTGCAGACAGTTTTGATGCAGGAGCAATTATAATCAAGCACTGATAGTAGGTAAAAATTTCATATCAAGAGTTAGAAACACAAAAGGTTAGTCTTTGTAAGCGGAGAGTTCAGATAACTTTTATAAAGGGAAGAGACCTTAAAAAAAGAAGAAAGAGAAATGTGGATGACTTGCAAGAAAGTCTGGGAAAAGGTAAATGAAGTGAGACTGAAGGTAATCAGAGATAAAACAAGTCAAGGGTTAATCAGAATATCCCCAAGGAAAACCATATTTGCCCAGATAATTAAGGGATGGACACTCCACTCACATGAAGTTGGAAGCAGTAAGATAACAATGAGAAATGGATCAGTGTAGGAATACTTTTACCACTGTGGTAGGCAGAATTTTGAGATGGCCCCCAAGATTCCCACTCCATAATATACACTTATATAATGCTTCCACAGAGGTTGGGCAGAGCCTGTGACTATGTTGTGAATATGATGAGATAGTTGCTCTTGGTTAGGTTATCAATCTCCAAATAAGGGTCAAAGAGATCTCCATGTAAAGTTAGTAGAGGGAGAAAGAAGAAGCCAGTAGTAAACTAACACACTTGACCAGAAAATGTAAGGTAAAGGTGATAGGAATTACCACTGCGATGAGATACCGTTTTACCTCATGACAATTCCCACCAGCTGACATGTGGATGCGACCATTCATTCATCTTTTGATTCACTCATCCTCTCAAAAATTCTATTTAATGCCTACTTCTGGTGGGGCACTGGGGCTAAGTGTTGTGTAGGATAAAAAACACAGCCCCAGATGTCATATTTTAGATGGTCTAATAAGCAAACCGAAAGGCAAACAGCCAATTCTAAAGAGAATGCCACTGTGTTGAGCATTTCGGAATGCTGGGGTGGTAATGTCTAATGGTGTTGTGAATGTGATAGAATGTTTCAAAAATATTGATAATTATCACCTATTTGAGTATGTAAAATAAAGGAGCTACTGTGAAGGACATTATCATGAAAAAGGACATATTTTTTGTCCCCCTACAGCATCACAATATTATTGCCTAAAAGTGCCTATATATATATGTCATTGTGTGAAATCATGACTGTTAGTTTCTCTTATTTTTTTTTGGTAAACATTTTCCTTATTATTTCCCATGCTAATTGAGACCAGAATGACCGCGTACCCTTTTAAATGCTAACATTTAAAAATAAAATCCAAGATAGAATCATTGTCCACAAAAGCCCATTATTACTCCAAAGTAAATTGCAAACTATACTATAACGGCTGTCTCTTTAAGCAAGATATACTACTACTAATAACACAGTACTTTGAACACCTGTTTCCTAATGAGAATACCCATAAAACACTGAGAAACAATTTCAAATAAATGTTAAATGTAAATTGAATGTGATCATGGAAAACTCAAATTATTATAAGGAAAACGATCTTAAATGACCATGTAAATAGTTTCCATGAAGATCATTAGCAAATATTTAAAATAAAACATATTGTCAACATACAAATTTTAAAATAGAAAGTTTGTTTTGTTTTTTTTAAACTTCTTACCTGGGGTAGCAAATGGAGGTGCACACAGACACATAGTACAAATACGGACAAATGTGGTGCAGTTAACAAATGTGGAAAGCTGATAACCCATTCTTATTAGTCTGATTAAAATTTTTTTAAAGATTTTATTTATTTATTTGAGACAGAGAGAATGAGAGAGAGAGCACATGAGAGGGGGGAGGGTCAGAGGGAGAAGCAGACTCCCTGCAGAGCAGGGAGCCTGATGCGGGACTCGATCCTGGGACTCCAGGATCATGACCTGAGCCGAAGGCAGTGGCTTAACCAACTGAGCCACCCAGGCGCCCAGTCTGATTAAAATTTCAAAATGACTTCACATTTCCACTGTAAGTTTCTTTTCTAAAAAACATTTCCTGCTTCATTCCATTCTCTAGATCTATAAATCTGGTTTTGAGTGAATCTCTGTAGGTATTTCTATATTTTATCAAGTATATTTTATTTTTTTAAAGATTTCATTTATTTATTTGGAGAGAGAGAGAGGGAGGGAGAGCACAGAGGCAGAGGGAAGGGAAGAGGCAGACTCCCCGCTGAGCTGGGAGCCTGACACGGGACTTGATCCCAGGACCCTGGGATCATGACCTGAGCTGAAGGCAGACGCTTAACTGACTGAGCCACCCAGGCACCCCTTATCAAGTATATTTTATAGTTCCAGGAGAATTAAGAACAATCTAAATATACACAAGAAGACATAGATAACATGAATAGCCCTATATCTAGAAATAAATTGAATTAATAATCAATAATCTTTCCCCAAAGAAATCACCAGACCCAAATAATTTTACAAGCGATTTCTACCAAACATTTAAGGAAGATATGATACCAGTTCTCCACAATCTCTTTCAAAAGACAAAATTAGAGGAATGTTACTCAGCTCATTCAGCAAGGCCAGCATTAATCTAATGCCAAAACTAGATTAAAAACAAAAATTACAGACCTGTGTCTCTCATGAACATAGACACCAAAAACCTCCATAAAATATAAACAAGTCAAATTTGGCAATGTATGAAAAGAATTATACACTTTGACCAAGTGGTTATTTATTCCATGAATGCAAGGCTGGTTCAACATTTGTAGAATAAATCAGTGTAATTCACCATATCAACAGACTAAGTAAGGAAAATCATATGACCATATTGACACAGAAGACACATCATTTGACAAAATCCAACACTTAGTACTGGTGAAAATTCACCAAACTAGGAATATAGGAGAACTTCTCCAGGCTGAAGAACATCTACAAAAACCTACAGAGAACATACTAGACGCTTTCTCCCTAAGATCAGGAACAAGACAAGGATCTTTCCTGTCATCACTCCTCTGCAACATTATATAAGAAGTCATAGCTGGTGCCATAAGACAAGAAATGGAAATAAAAGTATGAACACTGGAAAAGAATAAATAAAATTGTCTTTATTCATAGATGTTAGGATTGTCTATATAGAAACATCCCAAAGAATTAAAAAAAAAGCTCAAGCAGCTATAGCAAAGTTTCAGAATACAAGGTTAATAAACAAAAGTGAATTACCAGTTAGAAGATGAATAAGTTCTGAGGTTTTAACGCAAAGCGTTGTGCTTATAGTTAAAGAGTACCGTATTATACATGTGAAAATTGTTAAGAGAGTAGATCTTAAATGTTCTCACCACAAAAAAGAAGTAGTATGTGATGTGATGGAGGTATTAGCTAACACTACAGTGATAATCATATTGCAATACATAAGTGTATCAAATCAACATGTTGTACACCTTAAATTTACAGTGTTATGTATCAATTATATCTCTATAAAGATGGTTAAGAATACATTATTTTTTTTAAAAAAACCAACTGTTTTCTTCTTTATCAGCAACATAAAATTAAAATTTGAAAATTTAAAATACCATTTATAATAGTATCCAAAATTAAATTCTTTGGTATAAATATACCAAAATATGTACAATACATATATATGGAAAACTACAAACTGTTGATGGAAAAAAATAGATGTTGATATAACTATACGTATGTTTTTGCTCTGTTAGCTAAGAGGGCCTAGGATGCAGGGGTTCCAGTATAAATGGACATATCTAGCACTCAGATCTTGGTTTCTAAGACCTTTCTGCAATAACAAATAAACCTAAGGTTCCAATGGAGAAATGCCTAATTTCAGGACTTGGCAGGAAATAGGCAAAATGGGCCGGGAACATCTTATAATGCCCAAAAGTAGGTAAGTGCCAAAAAAATAAAAATAAAGGATAAACAGTGATGAAGACATATTAAAAGGATACAGGGGGCAACTGAAAGAGGTCCCAATGGTTAAAAATGGAATAATCAGAACAATTTGGATCATAACCCAAAGCACAAAATGAACATCCATGAGGTAGATACTAATATAAACTAATGATTTTATATATAAATAACTTGGGAAGAGTGGACAAATATCTCATGCAGAAGAATTCCAAATAATCTCTCTCTCTCTCTCTCTCTCACTCTTATCTATTATTCTTAAGAAAGTAGAGCATAACTGCCTACTCTTTAAATGTAAGTTGAACTTAGCGACTTCCTTCCAGAGCACGATATTGAAAGAGAGAGAGAGAGAAAGGGAAATTTACAGTGGAGAAAGCTGACAAACACTTCTACAAGCCCACTGATCAAGGTTAACATCAGCAATGATAAGTTATTTTGATAGTGCTCAACTTTGATATTAGGTGATGGGCATAGCAACTTACCTTTGTGGTATTCCTGCCAAAAAAAGCCCTACTCCAGTATAAACATAAGAAAAATATCACCTGATATTTTTTGGAAGATATTCTATGGAACAATTGGTCAGTAAGCCTCAAAATTGTCAAGGTCACTAGAAACAAGGGGTCTATGAAACTGTCCCAACCAAGAATAGCCCAAGGAGAAATGACTATTAATGTAATGTGGTATCCTGGATGGCATACTGGAACAATATCCAAAAAAGAAGGCATTAGGGAAAACCGAAGGAAACCTGAATAAAGCATGGACTTTAGATTGTAATAATGTACCAATTGTGTTTGACTGATTATGACAAATATATCAAACTAATGTCATGAGAAACTGGGTGTGTTGTACACAGGAAATCTTTGTACCAACTTTGCAGTAATTCTATAGATTTAAAATTATTCTAAAATTAAAAGTGTATTAAAATGTGCACTAGAGGGATGCCTGGGTGGCTCAGTCGGTTAAGCAGCTGCCTTCGGCTCAGGTCATGATCCCAGAGCCCTAGGATCAAGTCCTGCATTGAACTCCTTGCTCAGCAGAGTGCCTGGTTCTCCCTCTGCCTGTTCCCTCTGCTTGTGCACTCTCTCTCTCTGACAAAACCTTTTAAAAAAATAAAATGTGCACTAGAAAAATATTTTAAGTTAAAACAATGATTAAAAATTTCAGGGATACATTATTCAATATTTTCTTAAATGTGGAAGTAATGCCCAGAAAGCAATTCCTATAAAATATGTATTAAAGGAATAAAACTACTCCTTTCATTTCCATGACACTGTTTCCCCTAGTTTTTCTTCTCATATATCTAATTTTGTTTTCAATCCTTTAAATGTAGGTGTCACTAAAAAAAAAAAAAAGAAGAAGAAGAAGAAGAAGAAAGAAAATGAAGGTGTTACTCAAGATTCCCTCCCTACTTTTTTTTTCCCTTTTCTTACTCTACTAGGATATCTAATTGACTTCTACAAATAGGTTGATAAACTCTAAATCTTCAGTACAGACACCTCTATATGCTCCAGATTCCATTTTTTAAAAGACTTACTTATTTATTTTAGAGAGAGCACATGCATGAGTGGGAATGGGAGGAAGGGCAAAAGGATAGAATCTTCAAGCAGACTCCCCACTGAGCGTGGAGCCCCATGAGTGGCTGGATCCCACAATCCATGAGATCTTGACCTGAGCCAAAACCAAGAGTCAGATGCTTAACCAACCTAGCCACCCAGGAGTACTCCTCCAGATTCCATTTTCTAAATGCCCATAGGCACTCCAT
Source organism: Mirounga leonina (assembly GCF_011800145.1). Taxonomy (NCBI): domain Eukaryota; kingdom Metazoa; phylum Chordata; class Mammalia; order Carnivora; family Phocidae; genus Mirounga; species Mirounga leonina. The sequence continues at coordinate 587,167 of NW_023270431.1, forward strand.
CTCCCTTCCTAAAATCAATTTATTCTTTTGCTTCTAACCTGCTTCTACTCTAAGAGCCAAACATTCTTGCAGAATTGGAGGCAAAAGAGATCTCATGAGATCTCAAGATTTCCCCAGTAAAATACTGGGACAAGTGGAAAAACATGGAATACAAAAATATAATTGAAGAAAAAGTTCTCAACAAAATATAAATAAATAAAAGACTTTAGTGGGGAGATCAAAAAGATTTATTTTGTTCCAGTAAAGAAGAAGAAGAGGAAGAAGAAGAAGAAGAAGAAGAAGAAGAAGAAGAAGAAGAAGAAGA